>NC_135806.1:6705593-7005593 GCF_964213995.1 Mustelus asterias
GAGATGATATGATTGAGACGGGTAAGATTCTTAGTGGGGGGAGTTAAGGTAAATGATACAATACAATCCTACAATCCTTACAGTGCAGAAGGAGGCCATTTGGCCCATCGAGTCTGCAACCCCACATATTTACCCTGCTAATCCCCCTGACACTTCAATTTACCATGGCCAATCAACCTAACCTGCACATCTTTGGACTGTGGGAGGAAATTGGTGCACCTGGAGGAAACCCATGCAGACATGGGGAGAATGTACAAACTCCGCACAGACAGTGACCCAAGCCAGGAATTGAACCCAGGTCCCCGGCGCTGAGAGGCAGTAGTGCTAACCACTGTACTGCCCCAAATGATGCACATCCAGTACTCGGCTTAGTACTGAATTCAGGTGGTGACAAGGGTAGGTTTGAAGGATTGCTAGCTAAAGTTAACTCGATCAAACACCACAAATTTGAAAACAAACACCTGATGCGTCCAAGGTCACTAGCAATAACCCCAATCTCATGGAAGAGTGTAGGACCAGAGGGTATAGTTACAGAATAAGGGGTTGCTCATTTAAGACCGATTTGAGGAAGAATTTCTTCTTGGAGAGTGGTGAATCTTTGGAATTTTTTATCCCAGGAAGCTGTGGAGGTTGAGTCCTTGAACATTCTCAAGGCTGAGATCGATAGGTTTTTAATCAGTCGGGGAATTAAGGGTTACAGAGATAAGGCAAGAAAATGGACCTGAGTGTTAGGTCAGCCATGATCTCATGGGGGAGCAGGTTTGAAGGGCTGAATGGCCCTGTTCCTTATGGCCTTAATTCAGGATCTGACCAGTCACTAAGATTAAAAATTCCATTGAGCCTGTTTTTCCGGTTAAACAAGAGGATGCAAACACAAAGAGACCACTCAGCCCATTGTTCCTGTGATGGCTCTTTGAACGATCTATCCAATCAATCCGTCTCCACTTACTCTTTACCCTATAGAACATTACAGCGCAGTACAGGCCCTTCAGCCCTCGATGTTGCGCCGACCAGTGGTACCAATCTAAAGCTCCTCTAATCCACACTATTCCAATATCATCCATATGTTTATCCAATAACCATTTGAATGCTCTTAATGGTGACGAGTCCACTACTGCTGCAGGCAGGGCATTCCATGCCCTTACTACTCTCTGAGTAAAGAACCTACCTCTTGACATCTGTCCTATATCTCTCGCCCCTCAATTTAAAGCTATATCCCCTCGTGCTAGCCAACACCATCCGAGGAAAAAGGCTCTCACTAGCCACCCTCTCTAATCCTCTGATCATCTTGTATGCCTCTATTAAGTCACCTCTTAACCTTCTCTCTAACGAAAACAATCTCAAGCCCTTCAGCCTTTCCTCATACGATTTTCCCACCATACCAGGCAACATTCTGGTAAATCTCCTCTGCACCCTTTCCAACACTTCCACATCTTTCCTATAATATGGCGACCAGAACTGTACGCAATACTCCAAATGCGGCCGCACCAGAGTTTTGTACAGTTTGTATGGTTCTGTAAATCTTTCCTTGACAAAATATTTATCCAATATGCTCTTGGAAGATTTGATTTGACTTATTACTGTCACATGTATTAACATACAGTGAAAAGTATTGTTTCTTGCGCGCTATACAGACAAAACATACCATTCATAGAGAAGGAAACGAGAGTGCAGAATGTAGTGTTACAGTCATAGCTAGGATGTAGAGAAAGTTACTGCTGCATTTGTGACAACTGCCCTTTCAGGTAGCACATTTCAATTCAAAAATAGAATTCATTTGCATAAAGAGCTGGTTATAACAGATTTTAAAATTGGGCTGTGCTAACTTGTTCGACAGATAATTTGTTTATTTTTTTAAAAACCATCAGGGTGACAGGTGGCAAATAAAACAAATAATTATATTTCATAAAATAATTGTAGAAAATCATTAAAATAAAAATAATGTACAAACAAGACAGGTTGCAGAGTAAAGAATGTTTCACTGCACAAATAATTACAATATGTTGCAAAATGCAGCCCTCCTTAATTCTACACAACAGAAACTGCACTCTGCAGACAAACATCGGAATTAGTAGCGGGGTAGGCCTCTCGAGCCTGCTTCACCATTCAATAAGATCATGACTGATCTGATTGTAACTTCAACCCTACATTCCTGCCGACCCCCAATAACCTTTCCATAGAAACCCTATAGTGCAGAAGGAGGCCCTATCCCCATCACCCCACATATTTACCCCTCTAACCTATGCATCCCAGGACCTAAGGGGCAATTTAGCATGGCCAATCAACCTAACCCGCACGTCTTTCAGACTGTGGCAGGAAACTGGAGCACCCGGAGGAAACCCACGCAGACACGGGGAGAATGTGCAAACTCCACATAGACAGTGACCCGAACCGGGAATCGAACTCGGGTCTGATTTCACACTCTTGCTTAACAGGAATCTATCCTGCTCTTCCCTGAAAATATTCAAAGACTCTCTTCCTCTAAAGGCAGTGGAAGCAGAGTTCCAGAGACTCATCATCCTCCAAGAAAAACAATTTCTCCTCATCACCGTCTTAAATGACCATCCCTTATCTTTAAACCATCCCTTTATCTTAACCTCCTGCCACAGGAGATGGGATTCAAGTTTAAGAGTTTTCTGGCAAAGTCCAGACAGAGATTATACCACCTAATCAGGGGTGGCACAGTGGTTAGCACTGCTGCTTCACAGAGCCAGGGACCCGGGTTCGATTCCCAGCTTGGGTCACTGTCTGTGCGGAGTTTGCATGTTCTCCCCGTGTCTGTGTGGGTTTCCTCCCACGTTCTGAAAGACACGCTGGTTAGGTGCATTGACCCAAACAGGTGCCAGAGTGTGGCGGCTAGGGGAATTTCACAGTGACTTCATTGCAGTGTTAATGTAAGGCTGGGGTGAGGCCACACAACGGAGATGCAGAGGCTTCGGTGAAGTTTGAAAATGCCTGAAAGCTACTGAAATGTAGCATTGCCCTGTTATATCTTTCTACTCTGAGGGATACTTTGGATGTTGCTCGACCATCCTGGCAAGGCTTTGGCTTTTCTAAGCTCTGTAGATTGCAATGATATCCTGCAGTTCATCATTAAACCTGAACTGCTCCCCTTGCTGTTGTCCTCAGTTTTTGATCTTGTGATGATGTTTATTATCCTGACAGGAGTGATCTGGTATATGAGCACAGGTGAATTTTGCCTGATATCCTGTTATCCTTTGGCAACCAAGGACACCAATTTATTTGTGATGGAATGTACCTCCTTCTCCACATGCTCTTGTGATGGAACGGAGGAGAATCATAGAATTCCATAGAATCCCTATGGCAGAAGGAGACCATTCGGCCCATCAAGTCTGCACCGACAACAATCCCACCCAGGCCCTATTTCCATAACCCCATGTATTTACCCTGCTAATCCCCGACACTAGGGTTAATTTAGCATAGCCAATCAACCTAACCCGTACATCTTTAGATGGTGGGAGGAAACCGGAACACCTGGAGAAAACCCACGCAGACACGGGGAGAATGTACAAACTCCACACAGGCAGGGACCCGAGGTCGGAATCTAATCTGGGTTCCTGGTGTTGTGATGTAGCACTGCGCCACTTTAGCCTTATTATATAGGAAGGAAAGTGTACAATAAATGGTACAGCCTTTAGAAATATTAGCATAGAGGGATCTAGGCGTGCAGATCCACAGTTCCCTGAAGGTGGCAACTCCAATGGACAAGGTGGTCAAGAAGGCGTATGGCATGCTGGCCTTCATTGGTCGGGGTGTTAAGTATAGGAATTGGAAAATCATGTTGCAGCTGTATAAGCCTTTGGTTAGGCCACATTTGGAGTATTGTGTACAATTCTGGTCGCCACACTACCGGAAGGATGTTGATGCATTGGAAAGGGTGCAGAAGAGATTTACCAGGATGTTGCCTGGTTTGGAGGATATGGGCTATGAAGAAAGTTTGGACAAACTTGGACTGTTTTCATTGGAGCGTCAGAGGATGAGGGGGGGCCTGATAGAGGTTTACAAGATGATGACAGGCTTGGATAGAGTGGATAGTCAGTCTTTTTCCCAGGGTTAAAGGGTCAATTACTCCGGAACATAGGTTGAAAATGAGAGGGGGAAAGTTTAAAAAGAGATGCAAGGGACACGTTTTTCACTCGGAGGGTGGTGAATGCCTGGAACGCGCTGCCGGAGGTGGTGGTGGAAACAGATTCTATAACGTTCAAGAGGCATCTGGATAGATACATGGATAGGCAGCGAATAGAGTGGATATGGACCACATAGAGGCAAGAAAATGAGATTAGAGAGACATCTGTGTTAGCACAGACTTGATGGGCTGAAGGGCTTGTTCTTGTGCTGTACTGTTCTTTATATATCCTGGAGGTGGGTGGGTGGATGGGTAAGGGGGTCAGCTCACCTTGCTTCTGGCCCTGTGTCAAATTCAAATCCTTGTGGTGTAACCTCAAGATTCTTTGAAGCACAAAATATTTCATTGTCTTGTAGACTGGCAGTGGGTCTCCTTAATTTCTTTGGGGAGCTGGTTGGGTGGGTTATAGGGCCTTTCATTTTTTTTCTGTCTTATAATCTTTGAACTTAGAATGGCGCAATGTATTCTATGGTATCCTTTACTTCAATTATGGACAATACGAGTGATGCCAAGGCAGGGAGGTGGGGGGGGAAAGAGTTCAGTATAGATGTGGTGGGTATGGCCTTGTAAACACCTGCAGCAAGTGAGGAAAACCCCTGTGAAATTAATGCTGTCATGTACTTTACTTGTACTTTTGTTATTTTGGGGTCAAAGGTCTGACAGACTGCTGTAAAGGTGCAGACAATCATTGTCATCTAGAGTGGCCGGAGTTGGGGGAAGTAGGTTTTGGTGCTGTGAGATTCTTTAGTAGTTCAGCCCTGTTTATGTCAGGATCCTATATTCTCCTTGGCTGTACAGCAATGGGAGGAGTTACTTTGTAATTTTGCTCCTGGAATGTACGGGGAGTACATTATCCGCTCGAAGGGGTGGAGAATATATTGATAGGGGACAGTTTGTCCTCCGCTGAGGTGTCCTGTTTAGTGGACATTTGGACAGCTCCTCCTCTTGAGGTTAAGGTTTCCCTGGTGGAAAAGAATTCAGTTATCTGCGGAGCCCGAGTATGAGAACTACTTAGACTTCACATTATCCGAGCTACTCCTATAAGGTTATGTAGCTCTGTTCCTGTTATCCTATGTGAGAAAGTGGTACTAACACGCCATGCCAGGCACCTGTGGCTTCATCCTGGTATTCCTCTCTCTCCGGGGTATCCTTCCACTATCTGGATGATTGGGAGTGTCGATTTCGGCTCCATTTTGCCATTCTGCCCCCTCTCTTTAATCGTGCCGGGTTTTCCAGAGGCTGTGTAGCTCTGTGTATGTTATCCTGCAGTGAAGGGGTGCACCATTGTGCCACGTGCAGCAGTGGTTAGCACTGCTGCCTCGCAGCGCCAGGGATTCCTGGCTTGGGTCCCTGTCTGTGTGGAGTTTATACATTCTCCCCGTGTCTGCGTGGGTTTCTTCCAGTTGCTCCGGTTTCCTCCCACAGTCCAAAGATGTGCAGGCTAGGTTGATTGGCTGTGCTAAATTGACCCTTAGTGTCCCGGGATGATTGGCCCCCACCTGCATGCTCCTGTGGTGGAACACCACAGGACTTTAGCCTAAAATATTACACCATGTAAATTCCATCTTGTATAGGAAGGAAACTATACAGTAAATGGTAGAGCTCTTAGAAATATTAGCATACGGAAGGATTCAGGCGAGCAGATCCACAGTTCCCTGAAGGTGGCAAGAAGGTGTATGGCATGATCCCCTTACCCACCCCTGCTACCCAGCACCACCAGGATATACAAAGAACAAAGAACAGTACAGCACAGGAACAGGCCCTTCGGCCCACCAAGTCTGTGCCGACACAGATGCCTCTCTAATCTAATATTTTCTTGCCTCTACATGGTCCATATCCCTCTATTCGCTGCCTATTCATGTATCTATCCAGATGCCTCTTGAACGTTATTATAGAATCTGCTGTCAGCACCTCCTCCAGTAGCACGTTCCAGGCAATTCATCTGCGTAGGTTAGAGGGATTAGCGGGGTAAATATGTGGGGTGATGGGGGTAGGGCTAAGGTGGGATTGTTGTCGGTGCTGATTCGATGGGCTGAATGGCCTCTTTCCGCACTGTGGAGTTTCTATGTGTCCATGGTTACCACCCCTATCCCCCACCTCTTTGAAATATCCTTTCATTACCCATGCAAAGGAAGGCACTGATTACAATGAATAATCCAAACTAACTGTATTGATTTTCTTCTGTATGTCTGTGTGAAAGTCAATTATTCTGCGCTGTGCCGGATTTTGGAGGATTGTTGCGTGATGTGTCAAAAATGGAAAACTTTCAAAGAAATATATTAAGAAGAAAACATCCCAGCATTGGACACAATGGACCTAACGGCCTCCTTCTGTGCTGCACCGTTCTATAATTCCCTGGAAAACAGAACTGTCAGAGTGGATTCACATCACTGTCAAGCCCCACCTGTTAGCAGCCATAATGCACTAAGGATGTAGTTGGCAAACGGCACAGAAAGGCTTTTGTCTACAGCCTGACGTCTCATTTTGTTTATCACACAATTGCTTGAGAACTGGCCAAGCTGATGATTTACTATGGGTGCTGGCGTCTCGACATGTGGTTGGCAAGGGTAATTGGGTTGTGGGTAAGGGAAAATTGCCCAATCATCTCCATTTTCGGGCGTATGACATCACCGTAAATAGCATTTACGGCAGCAGGAGCCAGGAATAAGGTGGAGGTACACTCGACACAGCAACATTTGGCAGCACAGTGGGTTAGCACTGCTGCCTCACAGCGCCAGGGACCCGGGTTCACTGCTGCCTCGCAGCGCCAGGGACCCGGGTTCACTGCTGCCTCACAGCGCCAGGGACCCGGGTTCACTGCTGCCTCGCAGCGCCAGGGACCCGGGTTCGATTCCCGGCTTGGGTCACTGTCTGTGCAAAGTCTGCACAATCTCCCAGTGTCTGCGTGGGTTTCTTCCGGGTGCTCCGGTTTCCTCTTGATCCAAAAGGCCTGCTGGTTAGGTGCATTGGCCGTGCAAAATTCTCCCTCAGTCTACCCAAACAGGCGCCAGAGTGTGGCAACTCAGGGATTTTCACGTAACTTCATTGCGCTGTTAATGCAAGTCTAATTGTGACATTAATTAATAAACTTTAACTCTTGGCATATTGATTATCATGACAATCAGTAGATCCATACCATAGCGGCTGGTGTAGGAAGGAATTCCATTATTGCAGCCAATTAACATCCAAAGGCTGAGCTGCGAGGTGTTTCACTCACTTGGCAACTAATGGAGACAAGAAGGCAAAGAAATTTGCCACTTGGGTTCAGAGGGGACAGGAAGAACTTGCATTGCTAAAGTACCCCTCGCCAGCTCGGGACATCTCCAAAAGCACTGTAAAGTGACACAGGAATCGGGGCAACCAATTTATGCACAGCCAGCTCCCACAAACTGCAATGTACTAACAACAAGATAACGTGATGGGCCAAATGGCCTCCTTCTGCCCTGCAGAGATTCTGTGGTTAAATCTGTTTGATGTTGGAACGCGGCAGTAGGCCACCCACCCAGCTCCAGCTAGTCCTGAGGAATAAACATTGGCTGGGAAAACCAGGAGAACTCCCCAGACTCTCTCTCTTTGCGGCCATGGGATCCTTGATGTTCACCTGAGGCCACAGAGGGCTTCACTTCAACAGTGAATCCAACTGACAGTGCAGCACTCCCTCAGCACTGCCCTGGGGGGTGTGGGCTGTGTCAAGTCTGTGCAATGAAAATCTAACCCACAACGCTCTGTCTCTGGGAGGTGAGAAGGCGATCCACTGAATCACTGTTGGTATCTAACAGGAAGGTTGAACAAGCTGAGGCTGGTTTCTGGGGAGAGGTTTAGCTCGTAGAGAGTGTTGAAGTTATGAAAGGTGGTCAGTAGGGTAGCCGTAGGGAAATAATTTGCACATGTGGCAGAGATCAGAACCAGGCAAGCCGCAAGCTAGTTATTAATAAAGCCAATCACTTCAGGAGAAACTACCAGGGAGTGGTTTGTATTGTTGCCAGTGTTGTTGAGGTGAATAACAGACACACTAAAGAAGAAACTGCACAAACACATGGAGAAAAGAATAGATTGATATGTTGATAGGGTGAGCTGAACAGAGTGGGAGGAAGCTCATCGGGAGCACAAACACTTGTCAGTATGTATCAAATAAAACCAGAAAATGCTGGAAAAACTCAACAAGCCTGGCACATCTGTGGAGAGAGAAAGAGTTAATGTTTCGAGTCCAATCTGACTCGCATGGACTTGAAACTTCAACTCTTGTTTCTCTCTCCACAGAAGCTGCAAGACCTGCTGGGTTTTTAGTTCGGTAAGAGTTTTAACAACACCAGGTTAAAGTCCAATAGGTCTATTTGGTAGCAAATGCCATTAGCTTTCGGAGCATTGCTCCTTCGTCAGATGGAGTGGATATCTGCTCTCAAACAGGGCATATAGAGATACAAAAAAATCAAGTTACAGAATACGGATTAGAATGCGAATCTCTACAACCAACCAGGTCTTAAAGATACAGACAATGAGTGGAGGGAGCATTAAGCACAGGTTAAAGAGATGTGTATTGTCTCCAGACAGGACAGCCAGTGAGATTCTGCAAGTCCAGGAGGCAAGCTGTGGGGGTTACAGATAGTGTGACATAAACCCAAGATCCCGGTTTAGGCCGTCCTCATGTGTGTGGAACTTGGCTATCAGTTTCTGCTCAGCAACTCTGCGCTGTCGTGTGTCGTGAAGGCCGCCTTGGAGAACGCTTACCCGAATATCAGAGGCTGAATGCCCGTGACTGCTGAAGTGCTCCCCAACAGGAAGAGAACAGTCTTGCCTGGTGATTGTCGAGCGGTGTTCATTGATCTGTTGTCATAGCGTCTGCATGGTTTCCCCAATGTACCATGCTTTGGGACATCCTTTCCTGCAGCGTATCAGGTAGACAACATTGGCCAAGTTGCAAGAGTAGGTACCGTGTACCTAGTAGATGGTGTTCTCACGTGAGATGATGGCATCCGTGTCAATGATCCGGCACGTCTTGCAGAGGTTGCTGTGGCAGGGTTGTTTGGTGTCGTGGTCACTGTTCTCCTGAAGGCTGGGTAGTTTGCTGCGGACAATGGTCTGTTTGAGGTTGTGTGGTTGTTTGAAGGCAAGAAGTGGGATGGCCAGTGAGGCCTTGGGGATGGCCTTGGCGAGATGTTCGTCGTCTTCAATGACATATTGAAGGCTCCAGAGAAGATGCCCTAGCTTCTCCGCTCCGGGGAAGTACTGGACAATGAAGGGTACTCTGTCCACCGTGTCCTGTGTTTGTCTTCTGAGGAGGTCGGTGCGGTTTTTCGCTGTGGCGCGTCGGAACTGTCGATCGATGAGTCGAGCGCCATATCCTGTTCTTATGAGGGCATTTTTCAGCGTCTGGAGGTGTCTGTTGCGATCCTCCTCATCTGAGCAGATCCTGTGTATACGGAGGGCTTGTCCGTAGGGGATGGCTTCTTTAACGTGTTTAGGGTGGAAGCTGGAGAAGTGGAGCATCGTGAGGTTATCCGTGGGCTTGCGGTACAGGTGAGGTGCTGAGGTGACCGTCCTTAATGGAGATGCGTGTGTCCAAGAATGCAACCGATTCTGGAGAGTAGTCCATGGTGAGTCTGATGGTGGGATGGAACTTGATGTCGTCATATAGTTGTTTCTGTAATTGTTCACCATGAGTCCAAAGGAAGAAAATGCCATTGATGTATCTAGTGTATAGCATCGGTTGAAGGTCCTGTGCGGTGAAGAAGTCTTGTTCGAACCTCTGCATGAAGATGTTGGCATATTGAGGTGTGAATTTGGTCCCCATGGCTGTTCCGTGTGTTTGGATGAAGAACTGGTTGTTGAAGGTGAAGACATTGTGGTCCAGGATGAAGCGGATGAGTTGTAAAATTGCATCTGGAAACTGGCAGTTGACGGCATTGAGTACTGAGGCCGTTGCAGCAATGCCATCATCGTGGGGGATGCTGGTGTAGAGTGCCGAGACATCCATTGTGACGAGGAGTGCTCCTGGTTCAACTGCTCCATGTGTGTTGAGTTTCTGTAGGAAGTCCGTAGTGTCGCGACAAAAGCTGGGGGTTCTTTGTACAATGGGTTTCAAGATGCCCTCGACATAGCCGGAGAGGTTCTCGCACAGGGTCCCATTGCCCGATATGATGGAACGGGCGGGTGTGTTTGCCTTGTGCATCTTCGGGAGGCAGTAGAGATCTCCAAGGCGGGGAGTACGTGGGATGAGAGCACAGAGGGTGCTCTGAAGGTCCGGATCAAAGGTCTTGATCAGAGTGTTGAGTTGACGGGTGTGTTCTTTGGTCGGATCTGTGGGTAACTGTCTGTAGTGTTCCTCGTTGTTCAGTTGTTGGTACACTTCTTTGCAGTAATCCGTTCTGTTCAGTATGACGATGGCCCCTCCTTTGTCTGCTCCACCCAGCCGTCCCATCGTATCGGGCAATGGGACCCTGTGCGAGAACCTCTCCGGCTATGTCGAGGGCATCCTGAAACCCATTGTACAAAGAACCCCCAGCTTTTGTGGCGATACTACGGACTTCCTACAGAAACTCGACACACATGGAGCAGTTGAACCAGGAGCACTCCTCATCACAATGGATGTCTCGGCACTCTGCACCAGCATCCCACACGATGATGGCATTGCTGCAACGGCCTCAGTACTTGACGCCGACAACTGGCCCCAATTTCAAAGGTCACGTGCATATCAAGTGAGGGGGAGATAGGGGCCAGCTTGCTCCCTCCTTTTTGGACTTGCCCCTCCTGGCTGAATTGTCCATCCCTCACTATCTTGGTTAACAGGAGGTTCAATGTGTACTGGAGGGCAGTCAATACCCCTGGAACTGTGTCCAAGCAGGTACAAACATCACTGGGACAATTTTAAGAGCCCCAGAACTGGTCAGTAGTTAAGACGTGTGTGCCAGCTTACAACCATAGAAATGATACAGCATAGAGAGGGGGCATTCAGCCCATCTCATCCATGCTGACCCAAAGACACCTAGATGCCCTTTCTAATCCCACCTTCCTGCACCCGGCCCATAGCCCTGTAGCTTACAGCACTTAAGTGCAGATCTAGGTACTTTTTAAAAGAGTTTAAGGTCTTTGCTTCCTCCACCAACTCGGGCAGTGAATTCCAGACACCCACTGTGTAAAAAAGCTTTTCCTTTTGGATGGCACAGTGGTTCGCACTGCTGCTTCACAGCTCCAGAGACCTGGGTTTGATTCCCGGCTTGGGTCACTGTCTGTGTGGAGTTTGCACATTCTCCCCGTGTCTGCATGGGTTTCCTCTGGGTGCTCCGGTTTCCTCCCACAGTCCAAAGATGTGCGGGTTAGATTGATGGGACATACTAAATTGACCCTTAGTGTCAGGGGGTTTAGCAGGGTAAATGCATGGGGTTACGGGGATAGGGGCTGGGTGGGGTTGTGGGGGTCGGTGCACTCGATGGGCCGAATGGCTTCCTTCTGCACTGTAGGATTCTATGATTCTCATTTTCAATCAATTATGTCTGCAAATTGCCTTTGGCTGTCACATTCCGGAATGTGGTGTAATGTTGTTCCAATGCTGCTCTCACACAGGCGGGAGCACATTGCAGCTTCCGTTGTGTGGGAGATAGGATGAGGTCATTCTCATCAACCCCTGGGAACTCCCACAGCCTTGACACACCCGTGAAGGAAAAACAGTGTCACCTTAGCGCCGGTGCATGGCGCTCCCTAGAAACGGATAACCACCAGAGACACACAGCACATAAAAATGAAACAGAAATGTCAGCTGTTTTATTTATCAGCTGTGGCAGAAGGCAATATATAATCAGCACGTTTACTGCTTGCTTCACCATTTAGCATACATCTGTTTTATAAAATGCGGTTGTATTGTCCCCCAAAGGATTGAGTCCCACTTCAGGGCTTGATGGCCATATAAAATGCAATCATAGCGTGGGTGGACAGGTTGATAATCCTTCCCAAAATGCCTGTTGGCGGACAGCACGAGCAGCAGAGTTTCCTGGTCAGCAGACTGTGAGGCAATGGCAAACCAAAGATGTGTGGGTTAGGTGGATTGGCCATGCTAAGTTGCCCCTTCAGTGTCCCACTGTGTGTAGGTTAAGGGGATTAGCAGGGTAAATAATTAGGGTTACGGGGACAGGGCAAGTGTACGATGCTCTGTTGGAGAGTCGGTGCAGACTCGATGGCCCGAATGGCCTCCTTCTGCACTGTAGGGATTCTATGATAGCACTGCAGTACTTTGCCAACTATAACCAGGGCCCAATCCAATGGAAGTCCATGGTCACTAATGCCCTCTTAGGGTGAGGTGCCTGGAAGAGGAGGAATATCCACCACAGTCACAAAACAGCCTATTTTGGACAGCTGCCCTTCAACAACATAATGAACTGACATAAACGAAGGAGATGGTCATCGACTTCAGGAAGACTAAAGGAGAACATGCTCCTGTCTACATCAATGGGGATGATGAAGTAGAAAGGGTCGAGAGCTTCAAGGTTTTAGGTGTCCAGATCACCAACAACCTGTCCTGGTCCCCCCCATGCCAACACTATAGTTAAAACCCACCAACGCCTCTACTTTCTCAGAAGACTAAGGAAATTTGGCACGTCAGCTACGACTCTCTCCAACTTTTACAGATGCACCATAGAAAGCATTCTTTCTTTCTGGTTGTATCACAGCTTGGTATGGCTCCTGCTCTGCCCAAGATCACAAGAAACTACAAAGGGCCATGAATGAGGCCCAATCCATCACGCAATCCAGCCTCCCATCCATTGACTCTGTCTACACTTCTCGCTGCCTCGGCAAAGCAGCCAGCTTTAAGGACCCCACACACCCCGGACATTCTCTATTCCACCTTCTTCCCATTGGGAAAAAGATACAAAAGTCTGAGGTCATGTACCAACCGACTCAAGAATAGCTCCTTCCCTGCTGCCATCAGACTTTTGAATGGACCTACCTCGCACGAAGTTGATCTGTCTCTACACACTAGCTATGACTGCAACATTGCATTCTGCACTCTCTCCTTTCCTTCTCTCTGATCTGCAGGTGGTGGTGTTCCCATGTGTTTACTACCCTTGTCCTTCTGTATGGTCGAGGTTATAGATTCGGAAGGTGCTGTTGAAGGAACCTTGGTGAGTCGCTGCACTGCATCTTGTAGATGATGCACACAGTGAATGTTTGAAAGGGTTAGTTTAAGGATAACATTGTGCCTGACTCAAATCTGCCTTGAGGTTAGGGTGTTCTCTCCATGTGATGCATTCACCCTATTCGGCCTCTCCCAGGGTCAAAGCATTAATCATTCAGCTTTCAACCAATTCAATATGAACGCACAGTCCAGACAAGTAATTATTTGATATCGTTTTGTTAAATTATGGAATTCAAACACCTATTTTCAATATTAATAAACCCCTATATACAGAATTGTCTGCACAAGTTAATTAAACCTCTTGTACAAACTTCCACTCCTTGTTTAACTGAAGAAAATGCTGTCTTCACTTAGTGCGCAATAGCGGAGTTGAACTTTATGGGTTTTGTTTGAGTGCTGTAGTCGCAGTCTCTGCTGCTGCTGAAAGTTGAGCTCATCCATAAACCACCTGCTCGTGTCCAAACCACACCAAGTTGCAGTCACCTATCACCCCTGTGCTCATCGACCTACATTGGCTCACGGTTAAACAACTCCCTTCATGCTGTTAACCCTCCCCATCTCTGTCATCTCCTTCCATCTTGTCAGATCTCGTGTTCCTCCAAATCTTGAGTATCTCCAACTTCAATCACTCTCCCATTGGTGGCCATATTTTCAGTTGCCATGGCCTCAAGCTCTGGAATTCCCTCCCTGGCCTTCAATGTTTCTTCAGCACTCTCCTCAAGGCACTACTTACGTGGTTTGGTGACAACTATTGTTTGATAATTGCTACTGTGAGGTACCTGGAGATGTTTTACTACAACTCATATATTTAAGTTCTGCACATCCAACCATGAATAGTGGTGGACAATTAAACAACTCACTGGAGGCTCCACAAATATTTCCATCCTCCATGATGGAGGAGCCCAGCACATCAGCGCAAAAGATGAGGCTGAAGCATTTGCAGCAATCTTCAGCCAGAAGTGCCGAGTGGATGATCCATCCCGGCCTCCTCCAGTGGTCCCCAGCATCTCAGATGTCAGTCTCCAGCCAATTTGATTCACTCCACGTGATGTCAAGAAATAGCTGAAGACACTGGATATTGCAATGGTTACAGGCCCTGTCAAAACTACTGAAGACTTGTGCTCCAGAACTTGTCATGCCCCCAGCTAAGCTGTTCCAGTACAGTTATAACATTAGCATCTACCCAGTAATGTGGAAAATTGCCCAAGTCTGCCTTGTACACAAGAAGCAGGACAAATCCAACCTGGCCAATTACCGCCCAATCAGTCTATTCTCGACCATCGGGCGTGATGCAAACAGCACTTAACCTGCTCAGTGATGCCCAGTTTGGGTTTCGCCAGGGTCACTCAGCTCCTGGCCTCATTCCAGTCTTGGTTTAAACATGGACAAAAAGCTGAACTCCAGAGGGGAAGTGAGAGTGACTGCCCTTGACATCAAGGCAGCAATTGATCAAGTATGGTATCAACGAGCCTAGCCAAACTGGAGTCAACGGGAATCGGAGGGAAAACTCTCTCCTGGTTGGAGTCACATCTGGCACAAAGATAGATGGTCGTGGTGGTTGGAAGTCAATTATCTCAGCTCCAGGACATCACACCCTGAGGAACTCCTGCAATGTCCCGGGTCCAATCTTCAGCTGCTTCATCAATAACTTTCCTTTCATCATAAGGTCAGAAGTGGGGATGATTGTGCAATTCTATGATTCAATGTTCAGCACCATTCACAACTCCTCAGATACTGAAGTAGTCTTTGTCCAAATGCAGCAAGATTTGGGCAATATCCAGGCTTGGGCTAACAAGTGGCAAGTAATATTTGTGCCAGGCAATGACCATCTTGAACAAGAGAAGATCAAACCATCATCCCGTGACATTACCATCACTGAATCCCCCACTATAAACATCCTGAGGGTTACCTCTGACCAGAAACTGAACTGGACTAGCCAGATAAATACTGTGGCTACTAGAGCGGGTCAAAGGCTAGGAATCCTGCAGCAAGTAACTTACCTCCCGACTCCCCAAACCCTGTCCATCATTTACAAGGCATAAGTCAGGAGTGTGATGGAACATTCTCCTCTTGCCTAGATGGGTGCGGCTCCAAACAACACTCAAGAAGCTCAACACCATCCAGGACAAAGCAACCCGCTTGATTGCTACCCCTTCCACAAATATTCACTCCCTCCACCACTGACAAACAGTAGCAGCAATGTGTACCATCTACAAGATGCACTGCAGGAACTCACCAAGGTTCCTGAGGCAGCACCTTACAAACTCGTGACTGCTACCATCTAGAAGGACAAGGGCAACAGATCTGGAAATCTGGAGGTTCCCCTCCAAGTCACTCACCACCCTGATTTGGAAACGTATCGGCCTTTCCTTCATTGTCGCTGGGTCAAAATTCTGAAACTCCCTTCTCAAAAGTGTGGGTGTACCTACACCGCAGGGACTGCAGTGATTCAAGAAGGCAGCTCATTACCACCTTCTCAGGGGCAACTAGGGATGGGCAATAAATGCTGGCCTAGCCAGCGACGCCCGCATCCCAAGGTATTTTTTAAAAAACATACTTGACCTCCTCTATTTACATTCCACCATTGCTGCTTTCTCTTCCATTTATATTTTATATACTGCATTTTACTCCAATCTATTATATTCTTTAAATCCTCAGTTCTTTTCCATTCATAGAACCTCATTAAAAAAGCTGGACATTTGAGATCAGCAGCACTGTTGACATTTAGAATAAAAATTGAAGAAGAATCGATTTTCTCTCCACTCAATACCAGGATTAAAAGGGCATTTCAGTATATTTTTATCCAAAGTGATTGAATCCTGGCTGGATGATGAACGGGAACTATCAAGTTCCTCCCGTTTGGCAGGTGCCCATAAATTTTAAACACAACTTTACAGGGTCCAGTTCCTTTCATTAGGAACATAACCCTGGAGAGATTGTGTTAAAATTGTGAGCGGACACAGTGGCTAACTTGTAAATGGCACGGATACAAAAAAATTACATTTACATAGCACCTTTCACAACCTCAGGATTTTTTTTTTTTACAGCCGGTGAAGTAATTTTGGACTATAGTCACTGCCGTAATGTTGGAAATGTGACTGCTAATTTGCTGACAGCAAGATCTTACAAACTACCATTTGCTAAGAATAGATTAGGGGCAGAATTCTCCCAAAAAATTTCTAAGTGTTGTCCCAAGGGGAAAACCGATGAGATTCCAGCTGGGAGGGTCGGTGCAATTCAAACCACGCTTAGAAATCTTTTTGGCGTGGGAATGTAAAGATGCCGGCAAGGCCCTTCCCCTATTCCCTGGCATCAGCACCCTTTCTCCCCACCCCCCCCCCCCCCCACTCCAAATGAGTGTCACCCCACTATGGGTCAACAAAGGTTCCTCCCCGCCCTCCTCAGGAGCCCCTTCCATGCTCCCTCCCCCTCAGTAGCGCACACAGGAGAACAACCCCATGTCCCCGCCCCCTTGCACTGGCACCCTGGCACCCTGGCAGTGGCATGCTGGCACCACTCAATGGTCAGGGAGCAGTGCCAGGGCACAACACAGCCATTCACCTGATCACCCAGGGGTTTCAATGGCCTCCGGGTCCCCAGAGTGGCCATCATGCCTGGTTTCCTTTTGTGGAGACCAGTAGTTATTCTCGTCGGGATCTCGCTGCTCCCGAGAGTCAACAATCCCAGGAGTGGGGAGGATCCCGCCTGAAACCGACTAAGCATATTCAATTGTAGATTTAAATACGTTAATCTGGTTCCTGCTCTCTCGAGAATCCCGAAGGGGGGTTCTTTCATTGGGGCTAAATTCGTTAGGCCTGTCCCCATGTTTCCCCCATGACCCCAACGCGACCTGTGGTGGGGTTAGAGAACCCAGCCCAAACTTACATGATGCTGATTGCAGAATAAATATTGGATTGAACACTGGAGAGATGTCCCCGACTGTTCTTCAAAATACTGCCGTGGGATCTTTCCTGCCCATCTGGGTTATCCGAAAGACTTCACCTCTCCCTCATTGCTGCACATGGTAACGAGGACATCAGCCTCTACCCCACAGCAGCTCAGAGCAAGAGGAAAATACAAAATAGAAAATGTTCAACAAGTCAGGCAGCGTCAGTGCGGAGAAATGATGGAGATGCCGGTACTGGACTGGGGCGGACAAGATGAGAGGTCACACGACACCGGGTTAAAGTCCAACGGGTTTATTTGAAATCACAAGCTTTCGGAGCATTGCTCCTTCATCAAGTGAGAAAGAAACCACTTTAATGTCAAAAATGGGGCGGTACAGTGGTTAACACTGCTGCCTCATAACACCAGGGACCCAGGTTCGATTCCCAGCTTGGGTCACTGTTTGTGCAAACTCCACACATTCTCCCCGTGTCTGCATGGGTTTCCTCCGGGTGCTCCGGTTTCCTCCCACAGTCCAAAGATGTCCGGGACAGGTTGATTGGCCATGCTAAATTGCCCCTTGGTGTCAGGAGGATTAGCAAGGTCAATATGTGGGGTTACAGGGATGGGGCCTGAGTAGCCGGTATGGACTCAATTGTTTCTTGCGCACTATACAGACAAAACATACCATTCATAGAGAAGGAAAGGAGAGAGTGCAGAATGTAGTGTTACAGTCATAGCTAGGGTGTAGAGAAAGGTCAAATTAACGCAAGGTAAGTCCATTCAAAAGTCTGACGGCAGCAGGGAAGAAGCTGTTCTTGAGTCAGTTGGTACGTGACCTCAGACTTTTGTGTCTTTTTCCCGACGGAAGAAGGTGGAAGAGAGAATGTCCGGGGTGCGTGGGGTCCTTAATTATGCTGGCTGCTTTGCCGAGGCAGCGGGAAGTGTAGACTGAGTCAATGGATGGGAGGCTGGTTTGCGTGATGGGTTGGGCTACATTCACGATCTTTTGTAGTTTCTTGCGGTCTTGGGCAGAGCGGGAGCCATACCGAGCTGTGATACAACCAGAAAGAATGCTTTCTATGGTGCATCTGATGTCTTCTTCAAAGCAGCAGTAAAGGAAATGCCATATGATTGGATCAAGTATTGACAATTTCAACATTGTCCTTTGGTATTTATACGTTTTTCAATCGATGTGTTTGAATTGATGAAGGGGTTCCCCAAGTGGGGGAACCCAGAACCAGGAGGCACAATCTACAAGTTAGAGATTAGTCAGTTAGGAGTAAAATTAGGTGACATTTTTGCTTCTAAAGGAGAATGGATCTCTGAATCTCTTTCCTCCCCCCCCCCCCCCCCCCCCCCCCCCGCCTCCCCCCCCCCCTCTTAGTGATATGATACATTTTCTTGTGAGGCAAGGATTCATAGAATCCTACAGTACAGAAGGAGGCCATTCGGCCCATCAAGCCTGCACAGACAATCCCAGCCAGGCTCTATCCACGTAACCCCACATATTTACCCAGCTAGTCACGCTGACACTAGGGGGCAATTTAGCATAGCCAATGCACCTAACCCGCACATCTTTCAGACTGTGGGAGGAAACCGGAGCACCCGGAGGAAACCCACGCAGACACGGGGTGAATATGCAAACTCCACACAGCCAGCGACCCAAGGCCGGAATTGAACCCGAGGCCCTGGTGCTGTGAGGCAGCAGTGCGAACCCACTGTGTCACCGTGCTGCTTCAAGCCACCCCTCGTCCACCCCAAAAAGTGGATGCTGAGGGGGGGAGAGGGGGCAGTTAAACTTTCAAAATGGAGTTAATATGAAACATTTCCTTATTAGGCAAGGTGCATCAGGAGGAAGGTAAAACCACGTCAGAAAATGTATAACGAGCTCAAACAGTTAAAATAAAAGCAAAATTCAGTGAATGCTGGAAACCTGAAATTAAAAAGACTGGAAGAAACAGGAAGAGGACATTGGAGCCCAAAATAGAAGAAAATAAGTGCTGGAAATACCCAGCAGATAAAACAGGCCTCCCATCCACTGACTCTGTCTACACTTCCCGCTGCCTCGGAAAAGCAGCCAGCATAATTAAGGACCCCATGCACCCCGGACATTCTCTCTTCCACCTTCTTCCGTCAGGAAAAAGGTACAAAAGTCTGAGGTCACATACCAACCGACTCAAGATCAGCTTCTTCCCTGCTGCTGTCAGACTTTTGAATGGACCTACCTCACACTAAGTTGATCTTTCTCTACACCCTAGCTATGACTGCAACACTACATTCTGCACTCTCTCCTTTCCTTCTCTATGAACGGTATGCCTTGTCTGTATAACGTGCAGGAAACAATACTTTTCACTGTATCCCAATACATGTGACAATAATAAATCAAATCAAAGGTCTGGCAGCATTTGTAGAGAGAGAAACAGAGTTAACGTTTTGAATTCAATCTGAATCTCTTCAGAGCCGCAGCTCAGAACTAAAAGAAAAAGTCACATTCAACTCGAAACATGGAAATGTAGGGATGAGGAGCAGAAGTAGACAAATTCAGCCCTTCGAGCCTGCTCTGCCATTCAATCAGATCATGGCCGATTTCTCCCTGCTCTCAAGTCCCCCTGTTTCCCACATCCCCTTATCCCTTTTTTTTATTAGGAATATAAAGGATAATGAGACATTAACTCTCTCCACAGAGCTGCCTGATCTGCTGAATGTTTCCAACACTTTGCTATTCTTAGGGCGACACGGCGGCACAGTGTTTAGCACTGCTGCCTCACAGCGCCAGGAATCCGGGTTCAATTCCCGGCTTGGGTCACTGTCTGTGTGAATTCTGCACGTTCTCCCCATGTCTGCGTGGGTTTCCTCCGGGTGCTCCGGTTTCATCCCACAGTCCAAAGATGTGCAAGTTAGGTGGATTAGCCATGATAAATTGCCCCTTAGTGTCGGGGGGATTGGCAGGGTAAGTATGTGGGGTTACGGGGTGGGATTGTTGTCGGTGCAGACTCAATGGGCCGAATTGCCGCCTTTTGCATTGTAGATTCTATGATTCTTATTTTAGTCTTGAATGGTCTCTTCCTGTTCCTGTCTAAGATACATCTTGGAGGGAATGCGACAGAGAGGGCAAGAGATTTGACCAAGCTTTTGACCACTTGAATGTTAACTTCAGTCATCACATTATCGTCAAGGTTACTCTGTAAATAACACATTGTTCCAATGGAACTAGCATTGTGGTATTACCAAGTGTTAAAATGGAGTGGACAAACTTTCACAGCTGCTTCATTCAGGCCAGCTTTCACAGTAACAGGTTGGCTAACAGTGGCCAGAATCCTCCAACCTCGCCTGCGACTGGGATTCTCCAGTCCTGCTGTTGAGAATGGAGATTTGGTTGAGCGTCAAATTCTCCATCCTCATTGGCGGTGGTGGTGGAACGATGAACATCGGAGAATTCCGGCCTGTGTTTAGTAGGCCTTGTGGTGCATCCATAGTGTCTTCACCCCTGAGCCAGAAGCTCTAAGTTCAAATCCCACTCCAGGACTTGATGGCTTACAGGGAGTGTTTAAAATGGAGCGAAACATGCCCGATGACAAATGGGATGAGCAGGTGGGTTTCCTGGTGGGTGGAACCGCAGAAGGCAATGGCAAGCCTTTGCGATACCTGCCAAGAATAATCATGGACCAATCCAATGGAAGTTCATCAACGCCAGCGTCCTCTTAAGGGCTGGTAACTGAAGGAGGAAGAGGGACAGTGCCCGCCATGAATTCGAGCTGTCCCTGCAGCCTTAATTCAGCTTAATACTAATTCTGTTCACGAGGTTGCTGGAAGTGTAAACGGATACACGTGGACTGAGTGTTAAAGGACATCTGTACAAAAGCAAACAGAAAAATTGGGAAATAAACACAGCAAAAACGGTAGCGCTACAAAGAGCTTGAATCCGATGTCAAATCAGAAACAGGAGGAGGAATAATGGGCGGGATTTTACAGCTCCCCAGCTGGCAGGATTTTCCATTCCTGCCGAAGTCAATAGACTTTGCTACATTTTCCAGCTCCACCCCTCCACTGAAACAGGGCCGTAAAACCTCACAATGAAAGGGATACAATGACTGGAATAAAAGGGAGAATATGAGATAGAAAAGTGAGAAAAAATATATGAAAATGTAAAATTTGCCATCTTTTAAAATCTCTCTGGAAAACCCAAATCTGAGTGGATGAGACTTCACTTTGTAACTGTTATCTTTCAGTGCTGAAGGATTTGATTGGCAATACTTAGCACATTGATACAGAGGCATCTATGTTGATAATGGCCACACTTAACTACAGCTTAACGAGCAAATAACAGACAATTAGGAAAATTTACACATGAACCAAATCGAGAAGGCTGAGGGTGAGCTGCTTCTGTCTTTGTGAAGTTAATAATGGAGAGGTGCAAACTTTGGAATATCCCCATTTAACGCGAGACTGAAGCTCCCATAACACACACAAGCAGCCTTGTTATTAGCCTGCCGTTTTACAACAAAAAAACCTAACATTACGATTACTTTTCCAAGCCTCATTAATCATATTGATTGTTTTATTCTCATGATTCACCCCCCCCCTCCAGTCCTCCTGACCCCTGCACCAACTCCACCCCAACCCCCCTCCCCAAGTAAATTATTAATGAATATTAAGCATGAAATACAGTATCCCAGGGCAGCGCGGTGGCACTGCTGCCTCATAGCACCAGGGACGTGGGTTCGATTCCCAGCTTGGGTCACCATCTGTGCGGAGTCTGCACGTTCTCCCCGTGCCTGCGTGGGTTTCCTCCGGGTGCTCCGGCTTCCTCCCACAGTCTGAAAGATGTGCAGGTTAGGTGCATTGGCTATGCTAAATTCTCTCTGAACAGGCGTCGGAGTGTGATGACTAGGAGATTTTCACAGTAACTTCATTGCAGTGTTAATGTAAGCCCACTTGTGACACTAATAAATAAACTTAGTGAGGAACCGTCCTGGGTTTATCTTCATCTTTTCATCTCAGATTTTTTATTCATTCATTCACGGGATGTGGGCATTACTGACAAGACCAGCATCTATTACCCATCCCTAGTTGTCCTGAAGAAGGTGGTGATGAGCTGCCTTCTTGAACCTCTACTGTCCATGTGTTATAAGTACACCCAGAGTGCTGTGGGGTGGTGGGGAGAGTTCCAGGATTTGGGCCCAGCAACAGTGAAGGAACGGCGATATATTTGCAAGTCAGGATGGTGAGTGACTTGGAGGGGAACCTCCAGTTGGTGGTGTTCCCAGGTATCTGCTGCCCTTGTCCTTCTAGGTGGGAGTGGTCGCAGATTTGGAAGGTGCTGTTGAAGCTTTGGCGAGTTGAATCCAAAACACAATATTCTTAATTAATGTTAACAAATAGTTTTAAGTTGAATCTGAAGGATGGGAATTTAGAATATGCATTCTAAACTAATTCCCACAATTATTACACACCATCAAAAATTGTTTTTTCATTGTCTTTGAACGCTTTTTAAAATATTGGAAATAGGGAAAAATAGCTTGTCTGACTGAACAGAGTGGGCAGGAGGTCATGTGAGGCAAGAAGATGGGACTAAAATGCAGGAGTAGGCCATTCAGCCTTTCAAGCCTACACCACCATTTTGTGGTCTCAACTCCACTTTCCTGTCTCCCATAACCCTCAATTCCCCGTCAAAATTCTACCTAATTTGGCCTTGTATTAATTCCATCATCCAGCCTCCCCTGCTTTGTAGGTGAAGAGAATTCCACAGACTAACCACCCAGAGAAAAATATTCTCACATCCATCATAAAAGGCATTTGGTAAGGTGCCACATCAAATGGATATAGATTGTAAATAGTTGAGGCGCCAGCACTGATCCCTATGGCACTCCACTAGTTTGCCAACACAAAAATAGCCCATTTATCTCCACACTCTGCTTCCTGTCAGCTAGCCAGTCCTTTATTCACGCTAATATGTTACTCCCTTGCATCTTGTTCTCTTATCTTATGTGGAACCGGATCAAATGCCTTTAAAAATTCAAGTACTTATATTAATGATTTGAATGAGAATTTATGGGGGCATGATTAGTAAATTTGCAGATGCCACCAAGATTGGTGGCGTAGTGGACAGTGAAGAACGTTATCTAGGATTGCAACAGGATCTTGATCAATTGGGCCAGTGGGCTGATGAATGGCAGGTGGAGTTTAATTTGGGTAAATGTGAGGTGATACATTTTGGTAAATGAAATTGGGGCAGGACTTACTCAGTTAATGGTAGGGCATTGGGGAGAGTTACAGAACAAAGAGATCGAGGGGTATAGGTTCATAGCTCCTTGAAAGTGGAGTCACAGGTGGACAGAGTGGTGAAGAAGGTATTTGGCATGTTTGGTTTCATTGGCCAGAACATTGAATAAAGGAGTTGGGACGTCTTGTTGAAGTTGTACAAGACATTGGTAAGGCCACACTTGGAATACAGTGTACAGTTCTGGTCACCCTATTATAAAAAGGATATTATTAAACTAGAAAGAGTGCAGAAAAGATTTACTAGGATGTTACCGGGACTTGATGGATTGAGTTATAAGGAGAGGCTGGATAGACTGGGACTTTTTTCTCTGGAGCGTAGGAGGCTGAGGGGTGATCTTATAGAGGCCTATAAAATAATGAGGGGCACAGATTAGCTAGATAGTCAATATCTTTTCCCAAAGGTAGGGAAGGAGTGTGGAGTTTGCACATTCTCCTCGTGTCTGCGTGGGTTTCCTCCGGGTGCTCCGGTTTCCTCCCACAGTCCAAAGATGTGCGGGTTAGGTTGATTGGCCAGGTTAAAAAAATTGCCCCTTAGAGTCCTGGGATGCGTAGGTTAGAGGGATTAGTGGGTAAAATATGTGGGGGTAGGGCCTGGGTGGGATTGTGGTCGGTGCAGACTCGATGGGCCGAATGGCCTCCTTCTGCCCTGTAGGGTTTCTATGATTTCTATGGAAGCATAGGTTTAAGGGGAGAGATACAAAAGGGTCCAGAGGGGCAATTTTTTCAGTCAGAGGGTGGAATGAGCTGCCAGAGGCAGTAGTAGAGACAGGTACAATTTTGTTTTTTAAAAAGTATTTGGACAGTTACATGGGTAAGATGGGTTATAGAGGGATATGTGCAATTGGGACTAGCTTAGTGGTAAAAACTGGGTGACATGGCAAGTTGGGCCGAAGGGCCTGTTTCCATGCTATAAAGCTCTATGACTCTATACCCCACATTTACAGGTTCCCCTTTATCCACCTTGCTTGCTACTTCCCTAAAACGTCTAATGAAATAGTTAAAGGCAATTTCCCTTTCACAAAGCCACGTTGACTCTGCCTGATCACATTGTGATATTGTAAGTATCCTGCTATAACCTCCTTAATAATAGATTCTAGCATTTACCTTGTGACAGATGTTAGACTAACTGGCCTGCATGTTCCTGCTTTTGTGAATGAAGGTGGTAGAATTGCTATTTTCCAATCCACTGGGACCCTTCCCGAATCGAATAAATTTTGGAATATTATGATCAATGGCTCCACTATTTCTTCTTTTAAAATCCTAGAAGGTAGGCCATCTGGTCCTGAGGACTTGTCAGGTGGAAACTCTAACCTTAGGCTAGGTGATATGTACATACAAGAGAAACCATTTAACACTAGCACTAGGCTAAAAAAAGTGAAACAACACGATAGCAGAGTTATGGAGACGTATGTAATTCCATGAGATCAGGAGGGGCGGGAGGTAAATGGGACTTGGTGCGAGTTAGGATACTTTATCATGTATCTCTATCTCTCAGCCTGGTGTTTATTCCTTGGGCACAATCTATAGGTTAGATCCTGAAAGGGCATCCATTGTTCAGATGACCCAAGTAATCTCGTTAGCATTTGACCAAACTGTGTCAACAAAAGTGCATGAATTTCCATAAATCGGCGTAAGTAATTGGAGCCCCAGGAAATGTCAGACCCTCAACACTATACTTGTCAAAGTGTTTAAGTCGTACATCTTGCAAACACCATTACAGCTTGTCTGAAAACCTGCAAGCAGAAAAGCAAGTTAGAGTGACTAACCCCGAGACCAAACAAACAGCTGCCAAATGCAGGCTTCACTGCTTTTAACAAGGTTGTTCGAGACATTGCGATTAAAAGACCAAACACACTGGCTGTGTTTCCTGCCACACTCTGGCGTCAATATGAAGGAACCCCAGCCCTTGTCCTACCGAGGAAGTGAGAGTAGAGGATACTTGCATTGGAGAATCGGTGCCAATTCCACCCTTTCAGTGTGTTTTAGAAGATCAAGCCAAGGTAGGCACTGTTTCTATCTGTGATGGCTCAGTTGGTAACGTTCTTGACTCCGAGTCCAAAAGGTTGTCAGTTCAAGCCCCACGCTAGATACATGAGCACCTAAATCTAGGCCGGAATTCTCCGATTGCGCACATCCCGCCATCTCTGCCAGCGGAGAATTTGGCGCTCAGCCAACATTCCATTCACTGCAGCGGGACTGGAGAATCCCAGGCATGGGCGAGGTCAGAGAATTCCAGCCCTAGTCTGCTCCCACGAGACCTACATAGAGGGTGTTGGAGGTGTCATCTTTAAGATGAGACATTAAACTGAGGCCTCATATGCCTCCTTAGGTGGATATAAAAAATCCCATCGACACTATTTCGAAGAGGAGCAAGGGATTTCCCCTGGTGACCAGGTTAATATTTATCCCTGAACCGACATCACTAACACAAACTATCTGGTCGTAGTAACATTGCTATTGGTGAGATCTTGCTGTGCATAAATGGGGTGCTCTGTTTCCTCCATTACAGCAGTAACTACACTTTGAAAAGCACATCATTGGCTCCAGCTTTGAGACATCACGAGGTCGGAGAGACCCAGGAGAAATTCCTTTCACATATCGGTAACTAACTCTCACCCAACATTGAGGAGTCTTTTAAACCACGTGACTATGGGCATCTCTGGACTTGGAAATACAATCACCATTCCTTCACTGGGTCTAAATCCTGGAACTCCCTTCCCAACACCAGATGGCTGCAATGGATCAAGAAAGAGGCACACCACCATCTTCTCAAGGGGAAGTAGAAATAGCCAATTAATGCTGTCCGTGCCAGTAACACTTGCGTCCCATTACAACATTTTTAAAACTTTTGCACAAGAGGCTGTCACCTGGACAGGCTGAGGAACAGAAGGCAGAAATGCCAAGACCTCAATTGCTTGGGAGAGAGAATAGAGCCAACGTTTCGAGTCAGGATGACCCTTCGTCAAGACGAAGGGTCATCCAGACTCGAAACGTTGGCTCTATTCTCTCTCCACAGATGCTGTCAGACCTGCTGAGATTTTCCAGCATTTTCTGTTTTTGTTTCAGATTCCAGCATCCGCAGTAACTGCTTTTACATCAATTGCTTGGGCTGAGTTTATATCAGACAGTAAAAAGTGTACAATTGGATTGCAAGATAATCTTGCAGTGCTGCCCATCTAGTTCCTTAAGATTCACTTTGCCAATTGAGTTACGTTGGAGGGCGTTCCTGTCTGATACAGGCTCTCATCTATAGACACTGCTGGAAGATAACGGATCAAGGACCAGTTTGTTCATCTTCCATCATCCTGGTCATCACATGGTACAGCAAAAATGGTTTCTGCTGACTAATCATTCACTTTAGGAGGAGTAACAGGAATACAGAGTACTGGGTTAAGGGTAAGATACTTGGTAGTATGGATGAGCAGAGAGATCTCGGTGTCCATGTGCATAGATCCCTGAAAGTTGGCACCCACGTTGATAGGGTTGTTAAGAAGGCGTACGGTGTGTTAGCTTTTATTGGTAGAGGGATTGAGTTTCGGAGCCATGAGGTCATGTTGCAGCTGTACAAAACTCTGGTGCGGCCGCACTTGGAGTATTGCGTACAGCTCTGGTCGCCGCATTATAGAAAGGATGTGGAAGCACTGGAAAGGGTGCAGAGGAGATTTACCAGGATGTTGCCTGGTATGGTGAGAAGGTTTTATGAGGAAAGGCTGAGGGTGGATAGTGAGAGCCTTTTTCCTCGGGCGGCACGGTAGCACAGTGGTTAGCACTGCTGCTTCACAGCTCCAGGGACCTGGGTTCGATTTCCGGCTCGGGTCACTGTCTGTGTGGAGATTGCGCATTCTCCTCGTGTCTGCGTGGGTTTGCTCCGGTTTCCTCCCACAGTCCAAAGATGTGCGGGTTAGGTTGATTGGCCATTGTAAAAATTGCCCCTTAGTGTCCTGAGATGTGTAGGTTAGAGGGATTAGCGGGTAAAAATATGTAGGGATATGGGGGTAGGGTCTGGGTGGGATTGTGGTCGGTGCAGACCCGATGGGCCGAGTGGCCTCTTCCTGCACTGTAGGGTTTCTATGATTTCTATGATTGGTGATGGCTAGCACGAGGGGACATAGCTTTAAATTGAGGGGTGATAGATATAGGACAGATGTCAGAGGTAGGTACTTTACTCAGAGTAGTAAGGGCGTGGAATGCCCTGCCTGCAGCAGTAGTGGACTCGTCAACATTAAGAGCATTCAAATGGTTATTGGATAAACATATGGATGATATTGGAATAGTGTAGATTAGAGGGCTTCAGATTGGTTTCACTGGTCGGCGCAACATCGAGGGCCGAAGGGCCTGTAGTGTTCTATGTTCTAATCATAGTAATCAGGCTATAGTCATTAGTCTGCAACAGACCCAGACATGAGGCCAACTTTCCATCTTATTATTTTGCCCACTTGTCTGATCTGCACAGTAACAGTTCAAAGGCTTCTGAAATGGTCTTTAGTTTCAGCCCTGTACATTAAGTAAAATATGATGATCACCCGAGAGCAACAGGACAGACAGCTGATTAGAAGCCATCGCTGTGTCCTTCGGGAGAATTGCAGCAGCCTCGATTTCTGAAGTAGCCCAGCACAGTCTCCTAGGCAGACCTGACTGCGAGCTCTGGGAGGTAAACCCCTCACAGCTGGGATTATATCAACACTTTGTAATTTCAAAACACCAGGTTATTTTTAAAAACGGAGTCAAACAATGAGAGACATTGCAGTGTGCCCTTCGATTCGAAAAGGGATGCCTCACTTTTCCTAACAGTTGCTCACAACTGTTGACTCTGTCTACACTTCCCACAGCTTCGGAAAAGCAGCCAGCATAATAAAGGATCCCGGACATTCTCTCTTCCACCTTCTTCCGTCAGGTGAAAGATACAAAAGTCTGAGGTCACGTACCAACCGACTCAAGAACAGCTTCTTCCCTGCTGCCGTCAGACTTTTGAATGGACCTACCTCGTTTTAAGTTGATCTTTCTCTACACCCTAGCTATGACTGTAACATTAACATTCTGCACTCTTTGCTTTCCTTCTCTATGAACGGTATGCTTTATCTGTATAGCGTGCAAGAAACAATAGTTTTCACTGTATGCTAATACATGTGACAATAAATCAAATCAAGAGATAATGGGTATTTATAGATTAAATTACTTTTAATATTTATAAATCAAATTAATAACAACATCTTGTATTTATCATCGAATCCTACAGTGCAGAAGGAGGCCATTCGGCCCATTGAGTTTGCACCAACCACAATCCCACCCAGGCCCTATCCCCATGCATTTATTCTAACTAGTACCCCTGACACTAAGGGGCGATTTAGCATGACCAATCCACCTAACCTGCACACCTTTGGACTATGGGAGGAAACCGGAGCACCCAGAGGAAACCCACACAGACATGGGGGGAATGTGCAAACTCTGCACAGACAGTGCCCCAAACTGGGAATCAAACCCGGGTTCCTGGCGCTGTGAGGCAGCAGTGCCAACCACTGTGCGGTCCCTTGCTACATTTATGTAGCAGCTTTAGCGTAGCAGAATTCCCAACACTATTTGACAGGCAAATTAATCATGACCAAAACTTTGACACCAAGCCACATAATGAGATGACCAAAACCTCAGAAGTACGGATTGGAGAGCATCTAAAGGGAGGGAGAAGAGGTGGAGAGGTTTCGCGAGGGGACGGTTTGCACGCACAGCACCAATGGCACAGTAATTAAAACTGGGAAGGTGCAAGGGAACAGAATTAAAGTTAAAGTTTATTTATTAGTCACAAGTAAGGCTTACATTAACACTGCAATGAAGTTACTGAGAAATTCCCCTAGTCGCCACACTCTGGCGCCTGTTCAGGTCAATGCACCTAACCAGCACGTCTTTCAGACTGTGGGAGGAAACCGGAGCACCTGGAGGAAACCCACGCAGACACGGGGAGAATGTGCAAACTCCATACAGACAGTGACCCAAACCGGGAATCGAACCCAGTTCCCTGGCGCTGTGAGGTAGCAGTGCTAACCACTGTGCCACCGTACTGCCCCACATGAGACATTAAACAGAGGCCACCGCCCAACTGTCCACTTGTGTGGGCCACTATTTTTAAGAGGAGCAGGGAAGCTCTCCCCATGATCCTGGCCAATACTTAACCCTCAACAAACATCACTCGACGCAGTTTATCAAGTCATCATCACATTGACGTCTGTGAGGTCTTGCTGTTTGCGAACTGGCTGCAGAGCTTCCTACATTAGAACTTTGACCACACTTCCAAAAGTATTTCACTGGCTGTAACGTACGAAGGGGCAGCCCAAGGCTGTGAAAGGCACTATATAAATGCAAGTAGGTACAACAATGAAAAGCAACACAGCTCCCCATGGGCATCAGACTCTGGCGTACCGGAATGAAACTGGTGATCCCTTCCCCAACAATTTGTCAAATTGATGCACGCAAAATTGGTCAAAGCATAAAATTGAAAAAGAACATGATAAAATGTAAAAAGGGATGGCACAGTGGCACCGTGGTTAGCGCTGCTGCCTCACAGTGCCAGGGACCCGGGTTCAATTCCCGGCTTGGGTCATGCCTGTGTGGAGTTTCCTCAGGGTGCTCCGGTTTCCTCCTACAGTGCAAAGATGTGTGGGTTAGGTGGATTGGCTACGCTAAATTGCCCCTTACTGTCAGGGGGACTAGCTAGGGTAAATGGTAAATAAGAACATAAGAAATAGGAGCAGGAGTAGGCCATCTAGCCCCTCGAGCCTGCCCCGCCATTCAATAAGATCATGGCTGATCTGAAGTGGATCAGTTCCACTTACCCGCCTGATCCCTATAACTCCTAATTCCCTTACCGATCAGGAATCCATCTATCCGTGATTTAAACATATTTAACGAGGTAGCCTCCACCACTTCAGTGGGCAGAGAATTCCAGAGATTCACCAACCTCTGTGAGAAGACGTTCCTCCTCAACTCTGTCCTAAACTGACCCCCTTTATTTTGAGGCTGTGCCCTCTAGTTCTAGTTTCCTTTCTAAGTGGAATGTAGGTTATGGGGATAGGGCCTGGGTTGGATTGTGGTCGGTGCAGACTTGGTGGGCCAAATGGCCTCCTTCTGCACTGTAGGGATTCTATGAAATGTGTTGAATGCTGTGGGGTGGCACAGTGGTTAGTAAAGTAAAAGTAAAGTTTATTCATTAGTCACAAGTAAGGCTTACAATAACACTGCAATGAAGTTACTGTGAAATTCCCCTGCCACACTCCGGCACTTGTTCAGGTCAATGCACCTAACCAGCACGTCTTTCAGAATGTGGGAGGAAACGGGAGCACCCGGAGGAAACCCACGCAGACACGGGGAGAACGTGCAAACTCCAAACAAACAGTGACCCAAGCCGGGAATTGAACCCGGGTCCCTGGCGCTGTGAAGCAGCAGTGCTAACCACTGTGCTATCGTGCCACCCCACTGCTGCCTCTCAGCACCAAAGACCTGCGTTCAACTTCAGCCTTGGGTCACAGTCTGTGCGGAGTCTGCACATTCTCCCCGTGTCTGCATGGGTTTCCTCTGGGTGCTCCGGTTTCCTCCCACTGTCCGAAAAATATGCTGGTAAGGTGCATTGGTCATATTAGATTCTCCCTCGGTGTGCACCAGAGTGTGGCAACTAGGGGATTTTCACAGTAACTTCATTGCAGTGTTAATATCAGCCTACTTGTTACACTAAGAAATAAACTTAAATTAAATTAAGTTGCCTCCCCGTCTGTTAAATGTACTTATCCTTAGAGTTGTTGTTCCCCAATGCAAGCAATATGATAACACCACAGTTAAATAGCACTACCCAAACTAGACCGAGCAATCAGCATTCACTCAATGGCAGCAGAAGACCCAATTTCTCGAAGTCTCCAGATGTGCTGCCAGTGCTCAAGGTTGTCCTTGAAAATGGAATGGCTGCTTCAGTGTGCCAACCATTGTGCCATGGGTAGGAATGGGGAGGCAGGGCTGGCTTCAGTATCAGAGTTCCAGCCAGCCCCACCCGCTGCTCACAAACTCAATGGTGTCTGGTGTACGGAACAAAGTGTTCTCGATTTCCAGCCTAGCTCGAGGGAACTCAGCACTGCACCACTTAACAGAGCAAAAAGAAAGGAAGGGCTTGCGCCTGTACGTAGGGCGTTAGCTACAATCCAGCGGCCTGCACTCTTGGACAGAAGGTTTTGGTTCAAGTCCAGCTTCAGGACTCCTGCTCAATATCCTAGCTGACCCTCCCGGTTCCGGTTCTGAGAGAGTCCTGTACCATCAGAGGATGCTGTTGTTCGGACGAGGCTTATTTTAAACGGAAGCCTCGCAAGAATTCGGGTAGATGTAAAAGAATTATTTTCAAAGTTTGTTTATTTGTCACAAGTAGGCTTACATTAACACTGCAATGGAGTTATTGTGAAAATCCCCTAGTTGCCACACTCCGGCGCCTGTTCGGGTACACTGAGGGAGAATTTAGCACGGCCAGTGCACTTAACCAGCACATCTTTCGGACTGTGGGAAGAAACCAGAGCACCCGGAGGAAACCCACGCAGACACGGAGAGAACGTGCAGACTTCGCACAGACAGTGACCCAAGCCGGGAATCGAACCTGGGTCCCTGGCGCTGTGAGGCAGCAGTGCTAACCACTGTGCTACCGTGTCACCCTTGGCACTTCAGTGGAGAAGATTGAGGAGTTCTCCCTGCTGATATTTGGCCCTCTATAAACATCACAAAAATCCATCCTCTGGTCATTATCACATTGCTGATTGTGGGAGCTTGCTGTGCACAGGTTGACTACCGTGTTTCTGAAATTACAACAGTGAGCACACTTCAAAAAGGAACTTTGTTGGCACCATTGTAATGTGGGAAGTATAGCCATCAATCTGCTCACGGCAAGCTCCCATATCAGCAATGAGATAATGACCAGATCGTTTGGATTGTGGGATAAATTTTGAACAGGAAACCAGAGAGGACCCGCCTGCTATTCAAAATGGTGGCCTTGGGATCAGTCGCATCCACCTGGGAGGGCAGATGGAGGCCTCAGTTTAGCATCTCATCTATCAAGATGACACCGCCGACAGCGCGGCGCTCCCTCGGCGCTGACCCGCCGACAGCGCGGCGCTCCCTCGGCGCTGACCCGCCGACAGCGCGGCGCTCCCTCGGCGCTGACCCGCCGACAGCGCGGCGCTCCCTCGGCGCTGACCCGCCGACAGCGCGGCGCTCCCTCGGCGCTGACCCGCCGACAGCACGGCGCTCCCTCGGCGCTGACCCGCCGACAGCGCGGCGCTCCCTCGGCGCTGACCCGCCGACAGCGCGGCGCTCCCTCAGTACTGCACTGGGAATGTCAGCAGACTGGATTTTTACTCAATCTCTAGAGTGGGCCCACAACCTCCTGACCCAAAGGTAAGAAAGAGTACCACCAACCGAGGCATGGGGGGAGTGGGGGGTGGGGAGTGGGTGGGCGTCGGGATTTGGTGTGAAGGGAGATACCCTCCGGGTGGGACTGGGGGTGCGGGGAGTGACGGATCATTGTCGCTTCCATTGCATCCAAATTAAAATTTAAAAAAACAATTTTGTATTAACATTCTTTCAAAGAACGCTAAGAAGGTCTGGGTTCAATTCTGGCCTCGGGTCACTGTCTGTGTGGAGTTTGCACATTCTCCCCGTGTCTGCATGGGTTTCCTCCGGGTGCTCTGGTTTCCTCCCACAGTGCAAAGATGTGTGGGTTAGGTTGATTGGCTATGCTAAATTGCCCATTAGTGTCAGGGGATTGGCAGGGTAAGTGTGTGGGGTTGCGGGATGGGGCCTGGATGGGATTGTGGTCGGTGCGGACTCGATGGGCTGAATGGCCTCTTGCTGCGCTGTAGGTTTAGAATATGTTCTATTCTAAGGTAGAACATATGATTTTCAGTAATGGATATCCGTGGGTTAATGCTGCAGGGAACCTTTCTGCAATTGCCCTCTTTTTAGGTCAAACCAAATAAACAAACTCAGATTAAGTCAGGACAAAGTAAAAGGGGCAGCTCCCCAAAAGGAGGGGGAACAGCCCGAACAGAAATCAAAGTACAAAGGAAACTTAAAAACATCAAATTAAAATGTGATTGTCAGGGTCAATAACGCACCCCAACCCCTGCGGTGCCCAACGGGCGCGGAAGGTGTCAACCGCGCCCGTGGACACCGCATGCTCCCTCTCCAGGGACACCGGCCGCGAACGTAGCCGCGGTAGAGGGGAGGACAGTCAGGATGGACGGCCCCCTCGATCGCCCACTGCCTCGACTGGTAAATGGCGCGTTTCGCCAGACCCAGGAGCAGGTTCACGAGGAGGTCGCCATCCCGACCCTCCCCTCTCCGCATCGGGTGTCCGTAGATCAGGAGCGTGGGACTGAAGTGCAAACAAAACATCAATAAAAGGTTCTTTAGGAAAACAAAAAGGGAGTGCAGCCTAAGACACAAAACATAGACATGGTCCACAGACTCCACAAGGCCACAGAAAGGGCAGCCTTCGGAGCCCGTGAACCCTACGGTTGTGCGGCACTGCTGCATGCATCACCCTTCACCCCAGGTCCCCAACGTAATTGGGGGAGATCCCTCCATAGAGGGATCTCTTTTTTTGATTGTAGATGATTTTCCCAACACAGCTTTAGACAGCTTTACAAATAAGAATGTGCATTACCCTTTTATTCTGGATATTGTGGGGAATTTTCCCACCAGCACAGGGAGGGGAGACTAATGGGTTAATTCACTCGTGGTCAAATATATAGGACCCATTCACTTTTCCCCAACACTTCCTGCCAATGTTCTTCACACCCCCTCTGCACTGGAGTTCAGCTCCACAGGGAGAGGGGCCACACCCCAAAGCTCAGGCCTCAGCACAGGGCTCTTTTAGCACCCACCTGCTAGCTGTGCAACTGTGGCTGCATCACAGCAGAGCCCCACACCATCTTCATCCACACACCTCCTGGGAGAGTGTCCAGGTAGCAATCAGGACTATAAACCTTAGCATATTTTTAAACTCCCAAACGCAGGGATGTGGGATCTCCAACACAAGCCTGACCCAGATTAGAAAACACAGGATATGGAATAGCTTACATCTGTATAGCGCCCTTAGCACAGTGTAAACATTCCTAGGCACTTCACAGAGACATTATCGGACACCACGACAAAAACAGAAAATGCTGGAAAATCTCAGCAGGTCTGACAGCATCTGTGGGTGTGAGAATAGAGCCAACGTTTTGAATCAGGATGACTTGAAGGGTCATCTACTGAGATTTTCCATTTTTGTTTCAGATTCCAGCATCCGCAGTATTTTGCTTTTATTGGACACCAAAACGTCGATAGGAGATATTAGGACAGATGACCAAAAGCTTGATCACAGAGGCAGGCTTTAAGGAGCATCTGAAGTGGTAGAAGGTCTTAAGGAAGGGAATTCCAGAGTTTAGGGCCTAGGTACCTGAAGGCCTGGTCTCCAATGATGGAGTGAAAGGACTGGAGGGGGAGAGGGGTTTGCACAAGAGGTTAGACTTGAAGGAAGACAGATTTCAGAGGGATGTAGGTCTGGAGAAGCTTGCAGGTATAGGTCATTCCAGGCCTTGGAGGGGTTTAGCTACAGCAAGGAAACTTTCTAAGCCAGCAGAAGAACATCAGCTCAGACACTTTCACATCTACTTGTTGAATCAGGAATCCCCAAATTACCAAATCAACACACGGCAGATGCCACACTCCCCCGGATCAAGGGAGAGGGGAGGGTGGCGGCAAGTCTGAATCTGAGAAAACATGGCCCAAAGAAAACGATCACCTTTCAGCAAAAAGGGAGGGTGGAACGGATCAGTCAACAGACAAAAAAGAAAATCAGATGGAAAAGGATTTCCCCATTTTCACAAGAGTGAGTAGTTTGGGGAGTTGGTGGCCTTTTGGGTTCAAGATGCTTTTTAGAGACGATCCCTTACTCCAAGAGGCTGAAATAAGCGACTGTTTTACAGCGGGTGATAATTTTTTGCCCTCCCTTACACCATCATGTTTTTAAACGCTGTTGTTCTGATCAAAATGCAACGGGGGGGGGGGGGGGGGAGCGCTAATTTGCCTTATTTAGCCTACAGAATGTTTGCAACCAGTCATACCTTTGAACAATATATATTTCTAAATGTATTTAACAAATAACATCTCAAAAGGGAAGGTGACTGAGAAACAGGTGAGGTATTTAAGTCTCTGGTTACACTCCATGACCATGTTTTTCCCTCTTACCTTCCAGGCACTCCCCGCAGGTTAGACACAGCCAGGTAAAGAGGCAACTGCTCAGCTTCCTCTCTCTCTCCCGTTCTGTTTCAAAGGATAATTGTTCCCGTTCCTTGCTATTCCCGCACAATGTGTCCCGGTAGTGACTTTAAACCCTGCAGCCGGTGAGCCTCCCTCTCTCTCTCTCTCTGCCCAGAAGGTTCAATGTTCATTCATAAAACATGCCGGCAGTGCCAGGCAGGACCGGGAGGGAGGGAGAGGGGTGTGGAACAGAGAGGGGGTTGGTTTAAAGGGAGAGATTTAAAGGGAGCAAGGACACACATAGGAGGGAGAGGGAGAGAGACACACAGAGGAGAAGGAGAGAGAGAGACACACACAGAGAGTGAGAGAGACACACAGAGGAGAAGGAGAGAGAGACACACACACACAGAGGAGAAGGAGACACACTCTCACACACACAGAGTGAGAGACACACACACACACAGTGAGAGACACACAGAGGAGAAGGAGAGAGAGACACACACACAGAGGAGAAGGAGACACACTCACACACAGAGAGTGAGAACACACAGAGGAGAGTGTGAGAGAGAGACACACACACAGAGTGAGAGACACAGGGGAGAAGGAGAGAGAGACACACGAGAGAGACACACACACGGGGAGAAGGAGAGAGAGACACACACAGGAGAGGGGGAGAGAGACACGCAGAAGGGAGTCACACACAAGGGAGGGCTGTGACTGAGGGACATCAAATGACAATGAGAGTGATCCTCTTGCCTTTGTGCTGACTAGATTGGAGTGAGTTGGGAAAAGCTAGTGTCTTGCAGCAAGGAGATTTAAGAAGGCGGAGTCTCTCTCTCACACACACACACACACAGCAGCTGCAGTATTCACAGTCTGTGCCTACACACAACAGGAGCGATAGGGGTGCGGCAAATCTCCTGCCTCTCTGTTTATATAGATATATTTTTAATGTTAAATCTTTGCACACCTAAAATCCCGACATTTCTCACAAGGTAACTCCCTTCAACATGAGCTTTCACCTTCCGGGAGCAATAATTCATCCACACACCAGCATCCCTTTTGTCATTGAATCAATCTTTGCCCTCTCGCAGACTTCCTCCTTTTATGTGATCCGCAGTTGCTTTTAAGCCGCTCATCATTTCTCAGCATAGCAATAATTTGATTCTAGATTCCCTCCCCCTTCCAAAATATATTTTATTCATTGCATTTTTTATAAAGTAGACTTGGAAGTTGAAAATTAACAGAAAGTGCCCTGAAAATTCAACTTGTCTCTCCATGTAGCATGTTCACAACGCTTTATTGGGGACATTTTTTTTTTGGCCGCGCAGAGCAGGCCATTCGGCCCAGCTGGACGGTACTGGCATTTTGAGCTTCACCTCACCCCATTGTGGACGAAAATTCCCACCAGGTGCCAGAGAATGATCCTTCACATTCTGTGTACATGTCAGACCAGAACGTCAGCAAGATGTGGCTTCACTAGAATGCAACTGACATCAAATATTTATTTTTGAGAAGTAGGAATGAGTTCAAAAGCGGGGTGATGCGCTATCAATAAGGCGAAAGACTACCGATATGCCAATATAAGTGTAGGCTTTTATTCACAACAGAATCAGGAGCAGATCCCAACAAATAACCGACCTGGACTGAACAAGGGGGAGGAGACAGCCACCTTTATACTAGGTGCTGAGGGAGGAACCAATCTGGAAGGGGATGTGTCCAGGTATGACAAACACACACAACGGTGGTCCATATAGGACAAAGGCACAACTGAGGTCCACCACACGGGGGAATGACATGTTGAGCCTCTAATAGACAAGTCCGTATTGACAAAACAAGCAACCTAGTGATCCTGAGGGGTCTGGACAGGTTGGATGTGGAGAGGATGTTTCCTCTTGTGGGAGAGTCTAGAACTGGGTCACTTTAAAAATAAGGGGTCACCCACTTAAGACAGAGGCGAGGATGGAGCTGGCACAGTGGTTAGCACTGCTGCCTCACAGCGCCAGGGACTTGGGTTCAAAGAACAACGAACAAAGAACAAGAAAAATACCGCACAGGAACAGCCTTCCAAGCCTGCACCGACCATGCTGCCCGACTGAATTAAAACCCCAAAGAACAAAGAAAATTACAACAGGTTCAATCCCAGCCTTGGGTCACTGTCTGTGTGGAGTTTGCATGTTCTCCCCGTGTCTATGTGGGTTTCCTCCGGGTGCTCCGGTTTCCTCCTACAGTCCAAAGACGTGCTGGTTAGGTGGATTGGCCGTGCTAAATTGTCCCTTGTATGAAAGCAAAATACTGCGGATGCTGGGATCTGAAACAAAAGTGGAATATGCTGGAAAATCTCAGCAGGTCTGACAGCATCTGTGGGGAGAAAATAGAGCCAACATTTTGAGTCTGGATGACCCTTCGTCGGAGCTCTGATGAAGGGTCATCCAAACTCGAAACGTTGGCTCCATTCTCTCTCCACAGATGCTAGCAGACCTTAGTCAATAATTGATTAAACTAATTGGGACATAGCTGAGAATGTGATAATAATCTTAGAGCCCCGATATCCATAATCAGGACTGATTATCATATGGTTTTCATAGAAATCCTACAGTGCAGAAGGAGGCCATTCGGCCCATCGAGTCTGCACCGACCACAATCCCACCCAGGCCCTATCCCCACATATTTACCCGCTAATCCCTCTAACCTACGCATCCCAGGACTCTAAGGGGCAATTTTTAACCTGGCCAATCAACCTAACCCGCACATCTTTGGACTGTGGGAGGAAACCGGAGCACCTGGAGGAAACCCACACAGACACGAGGAGAATGTGCAAACACCACACAGACAGTGACCCGAGCCGGGAATCGAACCTGGGACCCTGGAGCTGTGAAGCAGCCGTGCTAACCACTGTGCTACCGTGCCGCCCTCACTGTGCTACCGTGCCGCCCTTTTTTAAAATTCCATTGTCCTGAATTTACTTTAACTAGTTCCACTTCCCCACTCTCTCCCTCCACATGGTCCCTCTCTCTCTCCCCAAACTGTTCCACATGCTTTCCAAACTGTTCCAGCTGTGGATGATACACTTGTTGATACTCAGTGCAGTACTGTAGGGTTCAAACCCCACCATGGCAGAAATTTGAATTCAATAAAAACCTGGAATTAGACCATAAGACATAGGAGCAGAATTAGGCCATTCGGCCCATCAAGTCTGCTCCACCATTCAATCATTGCTGATTTTTTTTGTCATCCCTATTCTCCTGCCTTCTCCCCATAACCCTTGATCCCCTAATTGATCAAGAACCTATCTATCTCTGTCTTAAAGACGCTCTTGTCTTAATGACCTGACCTCCACAGCCTTCTGTGGCAATGAGTTCCACAGATTCACCACTCTCTGGCTGAAGAAATTCCTCCTCATCTCAGTTTTAAAGGAGCGTCTCTTCACTCTGAGGTTGTGCCCTCGAGTTCTAGTCTCTCCCACTAGTGGAAACATGATCTATGAAAGGATTGTCATAAAAGCCCATCTGGTTCACTAATGTCCTTTAGGGAAGGAAATCTGCCGTCCTTACCCTGTCTGGCCTACATGTGACTCCAGAGCCACAGCAATGTGGTTGACTCTTAAATCCCCTCAGAGATAGAAAATAAATGCTGGTCCCAGCCAGCGACGCCCGCATCCCATGAACAAATATGAAAAACAACATAATCGACATTAATAAACCTTAACAATGTAATTAACAAGACATTAACGCAGTACTGAGGGAGTGCTGTAGTCTTGGAGGTGCCGTTTTTCTGGTGAGGCATTAAACTGCAGTCCCGCCTGCTCAGTTTGATGTCAAAGAAACAAAATCTGAAGCTGAACAAGGGAAGTCATCCCCGGGGTCACTATTTAATCTCAAGAACGGATTATCTGGTCCTTTACACATTGGTGTTTGTGGGATCTTGCTCAGCGCAAATTAGTTGCCATGTTTGGAAATACAGCACGGTGGCACAGTGGTTAACACTGCTGCCTCACAGCACCAGGGACCCGGGTTCAATTCTGGCCTCGGGTCACTGCCTGTGTGGAGTCTGCACATTCTCCCCATGTCTGCGTGGGTTTCCTCCGGGTGCTCCGGTTTCCTCCCACACTCCAAAGATGTGCGGGTTAGACGGATTGGCCGTGCTAAATTGACCCTTAGTGTCAGGGGGACTAGCTAGGGTAAATTCATGAGGTTATGGGGCTAGGGCCCAGCTGGGATTGTGGTCGGTGCAGCCTCGATGGGCCGAATGGCCTCCTGCTGCACTGTAGGGATTCTATGATCCTCCATTACAACAGTAACTACACAGCAAAAAAGTTCCTCTTTGGCTGTCAAGTGCCTTGAGAGGCCCAAGGTGGTGAAAGATGCTATATAAATGCAACTCTTTCCTTCTTGCTTTGTAATGTTTGACGAGGAAATGTTTCTGGACAATAGTGCAGCCTCCCCCTTGCTGACTTTCTCTCCCAAATCCACAGACACTGAAGCCAAATTCAGCAAAGCACCTCACTACCCCGTGTGTCAGATGGTAATGGATTGAAGAGTGGAATTTCTGTCTCCCTGGAATATCTCGATGCATTTTGCAGTCAGTGAGTTGTTTGGAACCGCAGCAGCTGCTCTTGTGTAGGCAGGCGTGTGGCGAGGTCATCACAGATTGGAGCAGAGAACTTCTGTTTGGCCCGGATCCAAACCACGTGGTGCTTTTATCCATCACTGCCTCTAGTGTCCTTTAATATCTGATATGATGCTGCTGCACCAACAACCTGAATTCCTATAGCACCTTCAATGCCTAGCTTAGCAGAATTGCTGCTGCAAATTACAAAAACTGATATGGAAACGCTGGAGAATCATAGAATCCTACAGTGCAGAAGGAGGCCATTCGGCCCATCAAGTCTGCACCGACCACAATCTCACCCAGGCCCCATTCCCGTAACCCCATGCATTTACCCTGCTAATCCTCCAACACTAAGGGGCAATTTAGCAGTCAATCCACCTAAACCGCACATTTTTGGACTGTGGGAGGAAATCCCAGCACCCGGAGGAAACCCACACAGACACGGGGAGAACATGCAGACTCTGCACAGACAGTGACCCAAGGTCGGAATTGAACCCAGGTCCCTGTGAGGCAGCAGTGCTAACCACTGTGCCATCGTGCCGCCCTGGTTGTTAAATAAAATTGAAGGGGTGGCACAGTGGTTAGCACTGCTGCCTCACAGCGCCAGGGACCCGGGTTCGATTCCCAGTTTGGGTCACTGAAGTATTAAGTGGAATTCAGAGAAGCACATGGAAGGAGAAAGGAGAAGGATATGATGATAGGGCAAAATGAATTTTTATCGATAGGGCGGCACGGTGGCACAGTGGTTCGCACTGCTGCCTCACAGTGCCAGGGACCCGGGTTCAATTCCAGCCTCGGGTCACCGTTTGTGTGGACTCTGCACATTCTCCACGTGTCTGCATGGGTTTCCTCCAGGTGTTCCAGTTTCCTCCCACAGTCCAAAGATGTGCAGGTGGATTGGCCATGATAATTGACCCTAAGTGTCAGAGGGATTAGCAGGGTAAATGTGTGGGGTTACGGGAGTAAGGCCTGAGTGGGATTACAGTCAGGACAGACTTGATGGGTCAAATGGACTCCTTCTGTACTGTAGGGATTCTATGATTCTAAATAGATAGGGTGGGGAACTTGTGTGGAGCATAAACACTGACACAGACCTAACATTGAATACAGGAGTTGGGACGTCTTGTTAAAGTTGTACAAGACATTGGTACGGCCACACTTGGAATACTGTGTACAGTTCTGGTCACCCTATTATAGAAAGGATATTATTAAACTAGAAAGAGAGCAGAAGAGATTTACTAGGATGCTATTGGGCCTTGATGGTTTGAGTTATAAGGAGAGGCTGAATAGACTGGGAATTTTTTCTGTGGAGTGTAGGAGATTGAGGGGCGATCTTATAGAGGTCTATAAAATAATGAGGGGCATAGATCAGACAGATAGTCAATATCTTTTCCCAAAGGGAGGGGAGTCCAAAACCAAGGGGCATAGGTTTAAGGTGAGAGGGGAGAGATACAGAGGGGCAATATTTTTACACAGAGGGTGGTGAGTGTTTGGAACAAGCTGTGGAGGTAGTAGTAGATGAGGGTACAATTTTGTCTTTTAAAAAGCGTTTAGACAGTTACATGGGTAAGATGGGTATAGAGGGATATGGGCCAAACGCGGGCAATCTTAGGGGTTTAAAAAAGGGGCGGCATGGAGAAGTTGGGCCAAAGGGCCTGTTTCCATGTTGTAAACCTCTATGACTCTATGATGTAAGGGTTGAATGGCCTGTTTAGCGCTTTAAATGCAAAGCAACACATTGAATCTACAAGCAGAAATGAAATACATCATTGGAACAGACACAATGGTAGAGTTGGCAGGCAGGGTAAGCCAGGCAAGTACACACACGGAGACACAAACACTGGGCTGTAGCACAGGAGAGGGTGTCCTGTCAGCTTCCTTAGTATAATAGGCTTTTCTGGGGCTGCTGCTGATTGTCTTATCTGAGTGGGTTCAGTAATTGATGTTTGATAAAGCTGATGTTTATTTTTAATTTTGCAACAGATACCAATGTTATTTTTACACAATGCTTAAAACGTCGAACAACATTAGCGCGTAACCTGTACTTGGCAAAGGCATTGTGAGTGGCCTGGTGTCCCACCGCAGAGTAAACAAGCCCTACTCCCCAGTCGCACAGGTATATCTTGTTCTATAGTTTTGCCATCAGGATAATGAGCCAGTTTTAACATGCTGCTGACAGGAAGCTGGACCTGCCCATTTTACTCTCTAGAGGGCTTCCTATGCAATGACTCCTCGTGGGAAACAGTAAAGCGAGCGAATGGTACATGAACACTGTGCTTCCCAAGAGGACACCACCAGAAGATTAATTAATCATGAAATTACAGAATCTATTTTTGCACAGAAACAGGCCATTTAGAATCCCTACAGTGCCATTCAGCCCATCGAGTCTGCACCGACTCTCTGACAGAGCATCTTACCCAGGTCCTATCCCGTAATCCAACATATTTACCCTGCTAATCCCCCTAAACTACACATCTTGGGACACCAAAAGGCAATTTAGCGTGGTCAATCCACCTAACCTGCTCATCTTTGGAGTGTGGGAGGAAACCAGAGCACCTGGAGGGAAACCCACGCAGACACGGTGAGAACATGCAGACTCCACACAGACATTGAGCCGAGGCCAGACTTGAATCCGGGTCCCTGGCGCTGTGAGGCAGCAGAGCTAACCACTGTGCCACCTATCCCTGATGTCTTTTCTCCACACAAGTATCCCCTCTAACTATTTATTTCATTCTTATTCCTTCTATTCCATTCTCCCTCACGTGTTTATCTGGTGCATGTTACAGTTGACTCAGAGATTCTGAGTTGCCATGGTAACATGCATGTTATAGTCTGGAGCTATGGATACTGATAGCAGAGGCACCAACGTTCTTTCCATCACATGGCTGACCAGGAATCTTTCCCACCCTTACCACTTGTCATTGGTAGCATTTGCAGGTTAACACTCAGCCTGTTGGCTGCATTATTATTTTTTATTCATTTCTGAGGCATGGGCGTCGCTGGCTGGGCCATCATTTATTGCCCATCCTTAGTTGCCCGAGGGCAGCTGAAAGTCAACCACATTGCTGTGGCTCTGGAGTCACATGTAGGCCAGACCAGGTAAGGACGGCAAATTTCCTTCACTAAAGGGCATTAGTGAACCAGATGGGTTTTTCTGACAATCGTCAATGGTTTTTATTAGTTTTTATTATGTTTTTTCATTACTGGGTAAGGAGAATATCACAGCTGTACTTAAGGAGGACACGCCGGAGGGTGCAGTAACAGTAAGATTATTTTTGAAGATATAACGTAACAGAAATGCCAGAGTTGTATTGTACGAGACACAGAAATTTGTTTTTCATCTGGTTATAGCTGAGACGTAACGTATCTGTGGTCAAACTTGGTTTCAATCCACCCTTTCATGATTTTGGTCATAAGTCACATTTTGGACAGCATCAAACATGGTTCAATTGGGAACCAGCATAGATTGGGTGGGCTGAATGGCCTTTCCTGTGCTTCATATTCTATGCAATTCTGTTTAAAACTGCAATCCAGCGCATGTTTTGCTATGGATGGAGGCAGAAACAGGTGACACGGCAGCAGTGGTTAGCACTGCTGCCTCACAGTGCTGGGGACCCGGGTTCAATTCTCAGCTTGGTTGACTGTCTGTGCGGAATCTGCACGTTCTCTCCGTGTCTGCATGGGTTTCCTCCGGGTGCTCCGGTTTCCTCCCACACTCCAAAGATGTGCAGGTTAGGAGAATTGGCCATGTTAAATTGCCCCTTAGTGTCCCAAGATGTGCAGGTTGGGGATTAGTGAGCTAAATATGTGGGGTTATGGGAATAGGGCGTGGGTGGGCCTGGGTAAGATGCTCTGACAGAGAGTCAGTGCAGACACAGCTAGCATGGAGGGATTTGAACCCATGTCCCAAGAGCATTAACCTGGGCCACAGGCTTGTTAATCTGGTGACATTACTATACCTCCATCTCCCCAGTCGGGCTGGACGACATCACAGAGATAAGGAGTGCACGGAGGCCATGGCTATGTGTGGCATGGTGGCACAGTGGTTAGCGTTGCTGGCTCACAGCACTAGGGGCCCAGGTTCGATTCTCAGCTTGGGTCACTGTCTGTGCGGAGTCTGTACATTCTCCCCGTGGGTTTCCTCCGGGTGCTCCGGTTTCCTCCCACAGTCTGAAAGACGTGCTGGTTAGGTTCACTGACCATGCTAAGTTCTCCCTCTGTGTACAGGGTGCCAGTGTGTGGCGACTCGGGGATTTTCACAGTAACTTCATTGCAGTATTAATGCAAGCCTACTTGTGACACTAATAAATAAACTAAACTGGAAGGAGTTGAAAACGAGGATGAGAATTTTAAAATCAAGGCATTGCTCAACAAAGTAATACTAAAAGCTTCAGAAAAGGAAGAACAAATGGGATTGGAAAATACTTTTTTAATGAAATGGATAAAATAAATCTATCTACCTGGAAATGGTGAGACCTGCCTTGCAAATTAATAGACAATGTCTAACTGTGCACCCCATAAAATAAAATTCCCACCTTTGCCCTCTGACAGAGTCCCACACTGTTATAAAATTGTGTTGCAAGGTTCACCTTTGAATGTCTCTTATCGATTCACACCCATACCTGTCACACAATCCTCTTCACTATCCACACAAAACCTCCAGCCTGATTACACAATCTGGAAGTTTCTAATGGGTCGTTGTAAGTCATTCATTTACCATCACTTAGCCATTTGGAGAATAGGTTAACTAATAAGGATTTTTAAATTCATTCTTAGAAAGGGGGTACCACTGGATAGGACAGCATTCATTGCCCATTTCCCAATTACCCTCTAGGTTGTTGTGGTGGTGAGCTGCCTTCTTGAATCGCAGTAAGAAGTCTCACAACAGAACCTTTAACCTGGTGTTGTGAGACTTCTTTACCGTGCTTACCCCAGTCCAACGCCGGCATCTCCACTTCTTGAATCACTGCAGTCCATGTGGTGCCGGTCCAGCGACACAGTGGCAAACGCTGCTACCTCGCAGCATCAGGGACCTTGGTTCAATTCCAGCCTCGGGTGACTGTCTGGGTGGAGTTTGCGCATTCTCCCCCGTGTCTGCGTGGGTTTCCTCCAAGTGCTCCGGTTTCCTCCCGCAGTCCAAAGGTGCGATGGTTGGGTGGATTAGATGTGCTAAATTGTCCCGAGTGTCCAAAGATGTGTGGGTTAGGGGGATTAGTGGGGTAAATACATGGGGTTATGGGGTTAGGGCCTTTGTAAGATACTCTGTCGGAGAGTCGGTGTAGACTTGATGGGCCGAATGGCCTCCTTCTGCACTGCAGGGATTAAATGAGATGTCAAGATTTGGAAAAAAGAGGTTACTGGAGGGTCTATTAAAAGTTTATATCTTCATGGCTCAGTATGCAAATCAGCTCTTGCAATTTCATGAATAATTAATCAAATTTTTATTATTAATTTAATGCATTTGATTCTCGTGCCATAAGGAAGAGGGAGAGAGAGTAATTTTCCGCTCGCTCCCTTGTATCCCATTGAAATATATGCATTAAAACACAAGTGCAAAAGCACAAAAGGCTCGTCAAATTCTTACACATGTACCTGTTCAAATCACAGAATCTTTCAGTGCAGCGGGATCCTCATGTCCCATTGTGCCTATAGCGTCTCTTTCTAAGAGCTATCTAATTATCACTAACCTTTCAAATTCTTTCCCTTCAAGTACTTATCTGATTTCTTTTTAGAAAGTTACTATTGAATCTGCTTCCACTGCCCTTTCAGACAGCGCATGCCAGATCGTAAGGAATCACTGTGTAAAAAACAATCTCCTCGTTTCACTGCTCTTTCGCAAACTACCCTAAATCTGTGCCTGACCCTTCCACCAATCCTGCTTATTAAACCCTTTCATAATTCTGAAATATGTGTATTAAATATCTACTTAGCCTTCTCTGCTCTGAAGAGAACAGTTCCAACTTCCCCACGTCTCCTCCCCACAGAACTGAAGTTCCTCTCCCCAAGTACCACTCGAGCAAATCTCCTCTACTCTCTCACGGGCCTCGACTTCCTTTCTCAAGTGCGGTGCCCCGAACTGGCCACAAGCCTCCAGCTGGGGCCTAACCATGACCCATAAGAAAATTAGAACATCAGAGATGGGAGCAGGGGTAGGTCATCCGGCCCCTCAAGCCTGCTCTGCCATTCAATAAGATCATAGCTGATCCATTAGTGGCCTTAACCCCCATTGTCCTGCCTTCCCACAATAACCCTTGACTCCTTTGTCATTCACGGGTGGCACGGTGGCACAGTTGTTGGCGCTGCTGCCTCACAGCACCAGACCATAAGACCAGAAGACATCGGAGCAGAATTAGGCTGCTCGGCCCATCGAGTCTGCTCCGCCATTCAACCATGGCTGATATTTTTCTCATCCCCATTTTCCTGCCTTTTCCCCATAACCCCTGATCCCCTTATTAATCAAGAACCTATCTTTCTCTGTCTTAAAGACACTCAATGATCTGGCCTCCTCAGCCAAGGACCCGGATTCAATTCCTAGCTTGGGTAACTGTCTGTGTGGAGTTTGCACATTCTCCCCGTGTCTGCGTGGGTTTCCTCCAGGTGCTCCGGTTTCCTCCCACATTCCGAAAGACATGCTGGTTAGGTGCATTGGCCACGCTAAATTCTCCCTCAGTGTACCCGAACAGGCACCGGAGTGTGGCGACTAGGATTTTCACAGTAACTTCATTGCAGTGTTAATGTAAGCCTACTTGTGACACTAATAAATAAACTCAAAAATCTTAACTCAGCCTTGAATTTCCTCTCTCACTCCTACTCTACACATTTGGATTGCACCTAGAAAAACACTAAAAATAACACGAAAAAACACGGATTTTAGCCATTAAAATTTAGTTGATAACCCTCTGTAATATTGGGGGGAAAACCTCAATCCAGCGTAAAGTTGGACGTTTTTATTTCTATGAACAATGTCTCCCCTTTGACAAAAATATAATTTATGTCCAAGCACATACTCAATTGTAACTTGCTTGCTAAACCCATGAAAGCTTAGCCAGTTACACAGTGTTGGTTGCACTCATGGTTCTGTGTTTTGCCATTCTGATTAGATAATCTCGGACTGCTTTTACATCGCACTTTAAGTGTAGACAAATCAAATCAAACATAGACAAAAAAGTGATAAGCTTTGGAGCTGCCTCCTTGTATTGAAGCACAGGCTGCAATTTGAATGCTGAGGAGATTGAATCAATACTTTCTCCATTTCAGTTTCTCTGTTTGAACTGTTGCCAGATTCAGCCTCTGCTGGGTTTTTTAAGCACTCCCACTTTTGCGATGTGCAAAGTTCTTACATCGACTGATAGATGATGCAATCGCTGCTCTACGTTGAACAAGTAATTTACGTAGTTGCACCATTTTGACTTATAGAATCCCTACAGTGCAGAAGGAGGCCATTCGGCCCATCAAGTCTGCCCTAACCACAATCCCACCCAGGCCCTATCCCTGTAACTCCCCAATATTTACCCCGCAAATCCCTCTAACCGACGCATCCCAGGACATTAAGGGACAATTTAGCACGGCCAATGCACCTAACCCGCACATCTTTGGACTGTGGGATGAAACCGGAGCACCCGGAGGAAACCCACGCAGACACGGGGAGAATGTGCAAACTCCACACAGACAGTGACCCAAGACGGGAATCGACCAGGGTCCTTGACGCTGAGAGGCAGCAGTGCCAACCACCGTGCCACTGTGCCGTGACTTGAATACAAATTGTTGAGGTTGTCACCTCAGTTGACCCTGACGTCCACCCTACATCAGGAATGTAGCTTGCTCTTTCGTTTATCAAAGTAAGGGATAACAAGGAGCACCAAGGAAGTTCGACTAAACTTTAATGAATCACTGATAAGGCCCCATCTGGATTTCTGTGGCCACAACTCTGGGCATCGCACTTTAGGAGGGATGTCAAGGCCTTGGCAATTACCCCAAAGTACATTATGAAACCCAAAAGATATTCAGTATCTTTTCCCAAAGGTAGGGGAGTCTAAAACTAGAGTACATAGGTTTAAGGCGAGAGGGGAGAGATACAAAAGTGTCCAGAGGGGCAATTTTTTCACACAGAGGGTGGTGAGTGTCTGGAACAAGCTGCCAGCGGTAGTAGTAGAGGCAGGTACAATTTTGTCTTTTAAAAAGCGTTTAGACAGTTACACGGGTAAATTAGGTATAGAGGGATATAGGCCAAATACGGGCAATTGGGACTAGCTTAGTGGTTTAAAAAAGAAGGACGGGATGGACAAATTGGGCCGAAGGGCCTGTTTCCATGCTGTAAACCTCTATGACTCTGAGTGTAGAGGAGATTGTCCAGAATTATATCAGGGATGAGGGACTTCAATTACATGGAGGGACTGAAGAAGCTGGGGTTGTTCTCCTTCAAGCAGAAAAGATTAAGAGAAAATTTGATAGTGTTAAGATACAGAAATCCCAAAGTACATTATGAAGCCCAACTAGACCCCAATAGTTTTCTATTTTGCCATTAGTGTGAGGCTAAGATGTTTCACTCCAGGTGTGATTCTAGGAAGCTTTTATCAGAACAAACTTTATTTAACAATACAGTTTAATTATAACAAATTACCAATTGAAATACTTAAATGTGACAAGATACAATTCTTAACTGCTAACCTATCTCTACTACCATAGAAAGAACCATAGAAACCCTACAGTGCAGAAAGAGACCATTCGGCCCATCGAGTCGGCACCGACAACAATCCCACCCGGGCCCTATCCCCGTATCCCTACATATTTACCTGCTAATCCCTCTAACCCTCATATTTACCCACTAATCCCTCTAATCTACGCATCCCGGGACACTAAGGGGCAATTTAGCTTGGCCAATCAACCTAACCCGCACATCTTTGGACTGTGGGAGGAAACCGGAGCACCCGGAGGAAACCCACGCAGACACGGGGAGAATGTGCAAACTCTGCACAGACAGTGACCCAAGCCGGGAATCGAACCCAGGTCCCTGGAGCTGTGAAGCAGCAGTGCTAACCACTGTGCTACCGTGCCGCCCCAAGTTTCAATTAGTTTCAATTCAAGCAATATTCCTCTCATAAACTTAAACACTTCTTCAAAATTAGATAGCAACACACAGGCTTATATGCTTAGATTTGTCAACAGTTCTAGGGCCTTTTGAACATCCGTGGAGAGAAAGAGAGAGAAACCTATTTCTTCTCGTAGATCCCAAATAGCAGTCGACAGAGACAGAGAGAGAGATCTCTTGCTTCTTTCAGAATCAGGCAGTAACTGCATGTTTTTCCTGTAAGCTTGGCTCCTCCCCTTAACACATGACTCTATCAATCAACTTAATCAAAACCCTACTCTGAAACCTCAGGGGAAAAAAAACAAATAAACAAAAATGCATTAACTCAGATTAAAGCAAAAACATCTCGAGCTAAAATCAACCATAAGCCTGCATTATTAACACGTGAGTTGCCTGGTGCAGACAATTCGGCACCATGTAAAACGAGCTGCATTTTAAACAAACCCCTCACGAGAATGAATACTTTTCTTAAAGGCACAGTATCATCACAATAGAGATGTTCAAAATCATGAAGTGCCTTTAATCGAGTAAATAAGGAGAAACCAATTCCACGACCAGGAGTGTTAATAACCAAAGCAAAGAGCTTGTAGATAATTATCAGAAGAGCCAGTAATGATACAAGGAGAATTTCTTTTCACACAGAGATTTGTGGTGATCTGGAACGAGTTTGCCTGAAAGGGTGTTGGGAGCAGATTGATTAGTAACTTTCAAAAGGGAATTGGAAATACCTGAGGGGAAAACAAATGCGGCATTATGGGAAAAGAGCAGGAGAGGAATGGGGCTAATTGGATAGCTTTTACAAAGAGCCAGCACAGTCACAATAGGCCAAATGGCCTCTTTCTGTGCTTTATCATTCTCTCATTCTAGGTGGTGCACTTCAATCACAACTTTCCTTTTCAACCGAAGGTCACTACAATACAAGGGTATTACTCTGCCAATAGTAGAAAGTTCTGGAACAACAGTCCCCTATTTTGGAGGATCCATGGAGACATTTGGTAAATTGTGGCCAGTTCTTTCTTCGTTATAATAGTGCCAATTCTAGTCAACATTTTGTGTGGCACGGTGGTTAGCACTGTTGCCTCACAGTGCCAGGGACCCGGGTTCAATTCCAGCCTTGGGTGGAGTTTGCACATTCTCCCCGTGTGTGTGTGAGTTTCCTCCGGGTGCTCCGGTTTCCTCCCACAGTTCAAAAGATGTGTAGGTTAGGTTTATTGGTCATGCTAAATTGACCCTCAGTGTCAGGGGGATTATGAGGGTAAATGCGTGGGGTTACAAGGACAGGACCTGAGTGGGACTGTGGTCGGTGCAGACTCGATGGGCTGAATGGCCTCCTTCTGCACTATAAAAAACATGTTCTCTCTGGATACTAATGGAGGGGAAAGCCAGGACTGTATTGCAGGTTGGGGCCCAGTATAGAAACCATTGCAATTCACAGCCTCCAATGCCAGTTTAGAGCTCCCGTCACCTTTCATAACCATCAACTACATGACAATGATAGGAATCTGCTGCTTACAGCTTAACTCGCACCAGGTCCCGTTTGTCTGTCATCCTCGGTGAACTACACTGCCTCCCGGCCAAGCAATGTGCGATTTTAACAATCTCATCCTTGTTTTCAAATCCCTCCCAAAAGGCCTTGCCTCTTTCTATCTGAATTCCTCCAGCCCCACAACCCCCCTGAGTTACCTGCGCTTCTCACATTCTGACTCCTTGAACATCTCCAATTTGAATCACTCCACCCTCGATGTCCTTCAGTTGCCTGGGCTGGAAGCTTTGGAATTCCCTCCCTACTCCTCTCCACCTCACTATCTAGCTAAAGACCTCGCTCTTTGACCAAGACTTTGGTCATCTGTCTGAATATCTCCTTATGAGGTTCATGTCATGGTTTGTTTTATAACACTCCCGTGAAGCACCTTGGGACTTTAAACACACTATTTAAAAATAAGTTGCTGTTGATGAAGGGCATAGATTAGCTAGATAGTCAATATCTGGACAAAAGGGTCCAGAGGGGCAATTTTTTTCACACAGAGGACGGTGAGTGTCTGGAACAAGCTGCCAGAGGTAGTAGTAGAGGTGGGTACAATTTTGTCTTTTAAAAAGCATTTAGATAGTTACATGGGTAAGATGGGTATAGAGGGATATGGGCCAAATGCGGGCAGTTGGGACTAGCTTAGGGGTTTAAAAAAAAAAGGGCGGCATGGACAAGTTGGGCTGAAGGGCCTTTTTCCATGCTGTAAACCTTTATGATGAATTTGCCCTTTCAGGCAGTGAATTCTATAACAAATCTGTGCGTTAAATTAAATCCTTCCCCTCTTCTCTGTTTCTTTGGTCAATTATCTTAACTCAGTGTACTATGATTTCCTGCTACTGTCTCCTTATTTACTCCATAAAACCATAAGACATAGGAGCAGAATTAGGCCACTCGGCCCATCGAGTCTGCTCCACCATTCAATCATGGCTGATATTTTTCTCATCCTGCCTCTTCCCCATAACCCCTGATCCCCTTATTAATCAAGAACCTATCTATCTCTGTCTTAAAGACACTCAATGACCTGGCCTCCACAGCCTTCTGCGGCAAAGAGTTCCACAGATTCACCACTCTCTGGCTGAAGGAATTCCTCCTCATCTACTCAACCAAAAACCTTTGTAGTTCTGAAGTTCTCCTTCAGATCTCTGCTTAACCTTCTCTGCTCTAAGGAAGGACAATCTCAGCTTCTCCAGTCTCTCCACATTAACTGAAGTCCCCCATCCCTGTTACCATTCTAGTGAATCTGCCCTTAATCTTTTGACGTTGATTACAAACGTAATCTGAGAAGGAAACTAATTATTCTGAAAGTAAGTATGGGAAAGCAGCCAATGGTATTATTTATGCCAGCTGGTGGTTTTTGATGGATTTGTGTACCTTACTGATTGGGTTCCATGGAAAAGATCTCGCTCACTCTTGGGACCCTGCATTATGATTGAACATAAGGATTGAACATAGGGAGAATCTGTTCCTATTGTTGGACACAGTACACCGGGAGAATCTGTTCCCATTATTGGACACAGTACATAGGGAGAATCTGTTCCTATTGTTGGACACAGTACATAGGGAGAATCTATTCTTATTATTGGACACAGTACATAGGGAGAATCTGTTCCCATTATTGGACACAGTACACAGGGAGAATCTGTTCCCATTATTGGACACAGTACACAGGGAGAATCTGTTACCATTATTGGACACAGTACACAGGGAGAATCTGTTCCCATTATTGGACACAGTACACAGGGAGAATCTGTTACCATTATTGGACACAGTACATAGGGAGAATCTGTTCCCATTATTGGACACAGTACATAGGGAGAATCTGTTCCCATTATTGGACACAGTACATAGGGAGAATCTGTTCCCATTATTGGACACAGTACATAGGGAGAATCTGTTCCCATTATTGGACACAGTACATAGGGAGAATCTGTTCCCATTATTGGACACAGTACATAGGGAGAATCTGTTCCCATTGTTGGACACAGGGAGAAGCCAGATATCTCAAAGGTTATGGGGAGAAAGCAGGATTAGGCTATTGAGTTGGACAATCAGCCATGATCGTGATGAATGGTGGAGGAGGCTCGAAGGGCCGAGTGGCCTCCTCCTGCTCCTATCTTCTATGTTTCTATGAAATCTGATACATGTATTAACGGATGAAATGTTGACCATCTCAAGAATCCAGACCAGCAATATACGTCCTTTGTCCAAACCAAGGTGAAGAAGTGGAAGTCATGTCGTGTGTTGACACACCCCAAACTCCTTCCCCCACCAAACTGCTAGAACCTGTAGTATTGCCTCGTGACGCTAAAGGAGGCAATCCACCATCTTCCGTCAACAGAACCAGAACTCGGGCCTGGTTTAAATTGCCTGGCCCTCATCTATACTGCTGGTACTGGAATATCTGGACTTCTGTACCAGTGACTGCCGCAAGACTCAGTCATCTCTACATGCTTCTCCCATCGTGATCGTCAATGGCACTGAAAAAGTGGATGATTCCACATTAGCTTCAACCTGCAAACCTCTCTGCAGGAATACACCATCGGACTTTTGATTCTGAACTCTGGACTCACATGGAATAATAACTCTTATTTTGTCTGTGGGCTTTGCCCTGAATCCCTTTTCTTTCCCTATCCCTCTTTCATTGTATGAATGCCAAAAGTGGGAGGGGATGGGTGGGGGGAGCATTGCGAACCCTCTTCCCACATTTTGTGTTTGCATAAAGTAAACTAACCCTCTGATTTTACCACATCTCAGGTTTGCTGTGGGGTTAATCATAGAGGTTTGGACCATCCCAAAACTGAGGGATTGGGGCGAATGTGCCACTTCTTGATCTTATTAAATGGCAGAGCAGGCTCAAAGGCCTACTCCTGTTCCTATTCCTTATGGTCTTACGTCTTATAAAGTGGGAGAGGGGGATCAAAAATCAAAAACACCTTTCTGTTAACGGAGCGAGCGGTGATGGGAAAAATAGAGGTGGTTTAAATTAAACCCCCACCTGTCCCCAACACGAGAAAGAGAACGAGAGCAAGAGAGAATCGGAAAGAAAAGCTTGCATTTCTGTGGCGCCTTTCCCAACCTCAGGACGTTCCAAAGTTCTTGACACAAAGTACTTTTGGAGTTTCGTCACTGTTGTAATTTAGAAAATATGGCAGATATTTGCACAGAATGAAATCCCACACTCAGCAGTGTGGTGAACCATCGTTGGTTCACCACTGGGGGTTGTTACTATGTTACTGTTGGGCTAGGGTGTTGTTACTGTGGGGGTTGTACAATGTTGTTGGGTTAGGGTGTTTACCTGTTATAAGAGTTATCATGGCACATTCCAGTGGGGTCCCGCCTCCGGTGGCGAGGTATAAGACCCCCTGCTCCGGCAGGACCCCTTCAGTCTGAACTGGTGTATTCGTGTTAGTAGTTCCATTGTTACTCTATTAAAGCCTTCAATACCGAAGCCTTGGTTCCACGTGCTTATTGTCGCGCATCAATTTAATAGAGTAACAGAAAACTCACAGCTGTACAACAAGAAAAAAAAAACAGAGAGTATGGAACAGATTCTAAAACCGGATCGTCTGACACTGGACCCACGTGCGGTCGGTGCAGCTAACACATTCGACCATTGGTGGAAGTGTTTTGAGGACTACCTGGCAGCCTCGGTAGCTATCACTACAGACAGTGATAAACTCCAGGTCCTCCACGCAAGGGTAAGCGACACGATTTACCTAGCCATTCGTGCAGCTCCCACTTACCCGGGTGCCGTCGAGCTCCTAAAAAAAAGATACACGAAGCCACCCAACGAGATTCACGCTCGTTACCTCCTCGCTACACGACGTCGGCAGTCGGGTGAAACCATGGAGGACTATGCCAATGAGCTCCTGCAGCTTGCCAGGGGTTGCGATTGTAAGGACGTATCAGCCGAACAGTATATGTACGACTTCGCCCGAGACGCGTTCGTAGCAGGGGTAGGGTCCTCGTACATCAGGCTTAAATTGCTGGAAAAGGGGAAACTCGACTTGACCCAAGCAATGGAGATGGCCGTGATGCTGGAAGCGGCGTCGAAGAGCTTGGCGCTGTACCCCGAGGACCACGTGCAGTCAACGTGGTTGGAGCAAGCTCAGCTCCCTCCTCGCCCCGCTAACCCGCGCTCCCAGATCGATTCGACGACGGCGGCAGCTCCAGGTGGCCAACGATGCTATTTTTGTGGTGGGGCCAAGCATCCACGGCAACAGTGTCCTGCAAAAACGGCAATCTGCAGCCAGTGCGGTAAAAAAGGCCACTACGGCAAAGTCTGCAGGTCCAAACCTAAAAACGGCAGTGCAGCTTGTAACCCTCCAGAACGGAGACAATCTCCTTCGGCGTCGCAGTACCCACGAGGTCCGACCACGTGCGATCCCAGGACGGCGCCATCGCGGCTGACAGAGGAGGAGGAAGACCACCAGGAGTCGCTGCGCTTCGCGCCCTCGCCCACGTGCGATTCATGGGGGCGGCCATCATGGTCCACGACGACTAGGAGCGACCAGCAGGGGTCCTCAGCATCCACATCGGCAGCATGCAGTGACGCCCAGGGGCCAACGGTGGCGTCGATCTCCCTGGATCAGACCAGGCACTACAGACTTGAACATTCTATGATGGATATAAAGGTTAGTGGTAGAACTGTGAATTGTCTGTTTGACAGTGGAAGCACCGAAAGTTTCATACACCCTGAAACTGCTAAAAGGTGTGGACTCCGGGTTCTCCCTGCCAAGCAGACAATTTCCATGGCATCACGGTCCCGGTCTGTACCGATCCAAGGACGATGTATGGTAACTCTTGAGGTACAGGGCACAATTTACGAGCAATACAGGCTCCTTGTGTTACCTCACCTTTGCGCGCCAATTCTCCTCGGACTAAACTTTATGGTCCACATGAAGAGTGTGATCCTACAGTACGGTGGGCCACTCCCTTCACTGGCAGTAGGGAATCAGCCGCAGCCTCCAAATTGCCCAAAGCGCCCCGCATGCAATCTATCCACCCTGAAAATCACTACACCATCCCTTTTTAAAAATCTGGTACCTGGCTGCAAGCCCATCGCTACTAAAAGTAGGCGTTACAGCGCTGAGGACCGGATCTTTATTAGATCTGAGGTTCAGCGGCTCCTCAAGGAAGGGATCATACAGGCCAGTGCTAGTCCGTGGAGAGCGCAGGTCGTGGTAGTCAAAAGCGGGAACAAACCTCGGATGGTCATCGACTATAGTCAGACCATTAATCGTTATACGCAGCTGGATGCGTATCCTCTCCCGCGCATTTCTGATATGGTCAATCAGATTGCGCAGTACCGAGTGTTTTCTACCATAGACCTTAAGTCCGCCTACCATCAACTCCCCATCCGCCCGGAGGACCGACAATATACGGCTTTTGAGGCGGATGGTCGTCTATACCAATTCCTCAGGGTTCCATTTGGTGTCACCAATGGGGTCTCGGTCTTCCAGCGTGCTATGGACCGAATGGTGGACCAGAACGGGTTGCGGGCTACCTTCCCGTACCTGGATAACGTCACCATCTGCGGCCATGACCAGCAGGACCACGACACGAATCTCCAACACTTTCTGCGCACTGCATCTCGCCTGAATCTGACCTATAACAGGGAGAAGTGCGTATTCCGTACGCGTAGGTTAGCCATCCTCGGATACGTGGTGGAAAACGGGGTCATTGGCCCTGATCCAGACCGTATGCGCCCACTCACTGAACTTCCCTTGCCCGCTAGCACGAAAGCACTGAGGAGATGCCTCGGGTTCTTTTCGTATTATGCACAGTGGGTCCCCAACTACGCGGACAAAGCTCGTCCGCTCATTAAGTCCACGACCTTCCCACTTACGCCGGAGGCCCAATTGGCCTTCAAGGCTTTGAAGAGCGACATCTCGAAAGCCACGATGCACGCGGTGGATGAATCCATTCCTTTCCAGGTGGAGAATGATGCATCTGATTTCGCCCTAGCCGCCACACTAAACCAGGCAGGCAGGCCCGTCGCGTTCTTTTCCCGCACCCTTCAAGGCCCAGAAATTCGGCACTCAGCGGTGGAGAAGGAGGCTCAGGCCATTGTGGAGGCAGTCAGACACTGGCGCCATTACCTGGCAGGGAAGCGGTTCACCCTGATCACGGATCAACGATCCGTGGCGTTTATGTTCAGCAACACGCAGAGGGGCAAGATCAAGAACGATAAGATCTTGCAGTGGAGAATTGAGCTCTCCACCTATAATTACGATATTATGTATCGTCCAGGGAAGCTCAATGAGCCCTCGGATGCCCTCTCGCGCGGAACATGCGCCATCATGCAGGAGGACCGCTTGAAGGCTCTCCACAATGATCTGTGTCATCCTGGAGTCACCAGACTCTACCACTTCGTCAAAGCCCGCAACCTGCCTTACTCGGTGGAGGATGTCAGGTCAGTGACTAGAAGCTGTCGGATTTGCGCAGAATGCAAACCACACTTTTATCGACCAGACCAGGCACAATTGGTCAAGGCCACTCGCCCTTTTGAGAGGCTGAGTGTGGATTTTAAGGGCCCCCTTCCCTCAACGGACCGGAATGTCTATTTCCTCAACATAATAGACGAGTATTCCCGGTTTCCGTTTGTTGTCCCCTGTGCGGACACGTCGACTGCCACCGTCATCAAGGCTTTCAGTGAACTTTTTACCCTGTTCGGGTACCCCTGCTACATTCATAGCGACAGGGGCTCGTCGTTCATGAGCAACGACTTGAGGCAATTCCTGCTCTCATTCGGGATTGCCTCTAGTAGAACCACGAGCTACAACCCTAGGGGTAACGGACAGGTGGAAAGGGAGAATGCTACAGTCTGGAAGGCTGTCCTACTGGCACTGAAATCCAGGGGCCTTCCAGTCTCCCGTTGGCAGGAGGTCCTTCCAAATGCGCTCCATTCTATCCGCTCCCTCCTGTGTACGGCAACCAATGCTACTCCCCACGAGAGGATGTTCTCATTCCCTCGGAAGTCGTCCTCGGGAACCTCATTGCCAGCCTGGTTGACGTACCCAGGACCCGTCCTTCTGCGGCGACATGTGAGGGCTCGCAAGTCCGACCCCTTGGTCGAACCGGTCCAACTCCTCCACGCCAACCCTCAGTATGCCTATGTGGCATATCCTGACGGGCGAGAGGACACTGTCTCCATTAGAGACCTGGCGCCTGCAGGGGACGTAGCAACTCCTGTCGCTCCTATTCCCCCAGTCACGAATCCACTACTCCTCATTGCTTCCCCAGACGTGGCGCGGTCAGCACCGGGACCAGTGCATAACACTTTTACTCCCATGTACAGCTTGCCTGAGACTCGGAGATCGGCGCCACCATCATCACCACCACCACCACCACCAAACGTTCCAGGATCCCCTGCACCATCGCCTCACCAGGGCCGGCCGGCCCGGGAGTCCTTGAGGGGACAGCCAGACGTTGCTTTGGAAAGAGCGCCACCACAAGCACCTGCTCCGGTTTCGCAACCGGTGTTGAGGAGATCGCAGCGTCGGTGCGGTCCTCCAGACCGTCTGGACTTGTGAATCCTGTGATTTGTCTGTTTATATGACCTGTTTTTTCGTGCACCCCGCCACCTTTTGTTCTTAAAGGAGGGGTGAATGTGGTGAACCATCGTTGGTTCACCACTGGGGGTTGTTACTATGTTACTGTTGGGCTAGGGTGTTGTTACTGTGGGGGTTGTACAATGTTGTTGGGTTAGGGTGTTTACCTGTTATAAGAGTTATCATGGCACATTCCAGTGGGGTCCCGCCTCCGGTGGCGAGGTATAAGACCCCCTGCTCCGGCAGGACCCCTTCAGTCTGAACTGGTGTATTCGTGTTAGTAGTTCCATTGTTACTCTATTAAAGCCTTCAATACCGAAGCCTTGGTTCCACGTGCTTATTGTCGCGCATCAGGCAGCGAGATAATAGTCAGATCATTTGGTGTTTTTGTAAGCAATGTTGATATTAAGAACATAGGAACTAGGAGTAGGAGTAAGCCATTTGGCCCATCAAGTCTGCTCTGCCATTCAGTAAGATCATGGCTGATCTTTTCATGGACTCAGCTCCACTTACCCGCCCGCTCACTATAACCCTTAATTCTTTTACTGTTCAAAAATTTATCTATCCTTGCCTTAAAAACATTCAATGAGGTAGCCTCAACTGCTTTACTGGGTAGGGAATTCCACAGATTCACAACCCTTTGGGTGAAGAAGTTCCTCCTCAACCCAGTCCTAAATCTGCTCCCCCTTATTTTGAGGCCATGCCCCCTTGTTCTAGTTTCACCCGCCAGTGGAAACAACTTCTCTGCTTCTATCTTATCTATTCCCTTCATAATCTTCTATGTTTCTATAAGAGCTCCCCTTATTCTTCTGAATTCCAATTGGTCTAGTCCCAGTCTACTCAGTCTCTCCTCATAAGCAAACCCTCTCAACTCCAGAATCAACAAATTGATTAACTGGTAAATATTACCCTCTCAGCTGGATGTGGAAAGATCCCATGGTATTATTTCAAAGAGCAAGGGTAACTCTACCTGTACAACTTTATCATAATTTCCTTGCTTTCGTATTCTATGCCCCTATTTATAAAGCCCAGAATCCCAATTGTTAATCACTATCTCAGCCAGTCATAAGAATTGGGGCAGGGGTAGACCACTCGGTCCATCGAGCCTGCTCCGCCATTCAATACAATCCTGACTGTCCCTGGACTTCCTGCCTGTTCCCCGTATCTCTTAATTCCCAGCATGATCAAAAATCTATCTACCCCAGCCTCAAATATATTCGACAATGGAGCATCCATTATCCTCCGGAACAGAGAATTCCAAAGATTCACAACCTTTTGACAAAAGAAATATCTCCGCGTCTCAGTCTGAAATGATGGTCCCTAATCCTGAGACTGTGCCCCCGTGTTTTAGATTCCCCAACCAATGGAAACACTCTCTCAGTGTCTACCCATCCCGGCCCTTTCAGAATTTTGCAGGTTTTAATAGGGTCACCTCTCATTCTAAACAGCAAGGAATATAGTCCAATTTACTCAGCATCATACGGCAACCCCTCATCCCAGGGACCAGTTCAGTGAACCTTTGTTGTACCATCTCAAGGGCACGAATGGCCATTCTTAAATGTTGAAACCAAAAGTGCACACACTATTCCAGATGTGGTCTCACCAAAACCCAACTGTAGCAAGATTTCTTTATTCCTGTACTCTAATCCTCCTTCTAATAAAGGCTAAAGTGCCAGTTGCCTTCCTAACTGATTGCTGTACCTGTGTGCTAACTTTCTATATTCCTTGCATTCCCTTTCTCTGCCCTTCAACCTTCAATGATCTGTACACGTAATCCGCGGTCCCTCTGCGCCTGAGTATTCTCCCTTTTGATTTGATTTGACTTATTATTATTCCAAAAATGTGCATGTTAAGTGGATTGACCATGGTAAATTGCACCTTAGTGTCAGGGGGAATAAGCGGGGTAAATACATGGGGTTACGGGATAGGGGCTGGGTGGGGTTGGTGCAGGTTCGATGAGCCGAATGGCCTCCTTCTGCACTGTTGGGATTCTGTGATTCTATGATTATTGTCACATGTATTAGTATACAGTGAAAAGCATTGTTTCTTGCACACTATACAGACAAAGCATACCATTCATAGAGAAGAAAATGAGAGAGTGCAGAATGTAGTGTTACAGTCATACCCGGTGTAGAGAAAGATCAACTTAATGCGAGGTAGGTCCATTCAGGCAGCAGGAAAGAAGCTGTTCTTGAGTCAGTTGGTACATGACCTCAGACTTTTGTATCTTTTTCCCGACGGAAGAACATGGAAGAAAGTAAGAGAGGGGATGGCTGCTTTTCCGAGGTAGCGGGGAGTGTAGATGGAGTCAATGGATCGGAGGCTGTGAGCAGGAGCCATACCAAGCTGTGATACATCCGGAAAGAATGCTTTCAATGGTGCATCTGTAAAAGTTGGTGAGAGTCGTAGCTGACATGCCAAATTTCCTTAGCCTCCTGAGAAAGTAGAGGCCTTGGTGGGCTTTCTTAACTATAGTGTCGGCATGGGGGGACCAGGACAGGTTGTTAGTGATTCAGACACCTAGAAACATGAAGCTCTCGACCACTTCCACTTAATCCCCTTTAATTTTCTATTGTCTCCCCTTCTTCTTCCTCCAAGAATGGATCATTTCACACTTCACTCTATCGAATGTCAGTCCTCTGCTCATTCGTCCTCTTGAAATTCCCCCTCACAGTTCACGACCTACCAGTCATGTATCCTTTATCTGAAGCCCTTTGGGCCAAATTACATTTTGGTTTTCAGAAATGTTCAAATCTACTGTATATACAGTAGGCCCGAAGCCTCTGTAGTAAAGTAAAAGGCGACTTGTTGTGGCTTCAACAGTGAATGACTTATTAATATATGTATATATACACAAAGAAAAGGGTGTGACAGAACTAATACACAGTCTCCTGTCTTCTCCTCCCTGGCTCCATCTGAGGTTTCTCCCCCGTCCCAAGATGTGCCCCCCTCATTCCCGATTGGCTCAGCTTCCCTCGTAGCGTCGCCATAGGGTCTGGCCCGATCACATGGCACTCAAAGGATCGCCCTCAAAGGATCGCCCTCAAAGGATCGCCCCCCCATAAAGAGGCCAGGCCGACTTACATTACAGTGGCCTAGGTTAGTCTACAATTAAAGTTTATTCGTGTCACAAGTAGGCTTACATTAACATTGCAATGAAGTTACTGTGCAAATCCCCTAGTTGCCACACTCCGGCGCCTGTTCGGGTACACTGAGGGAGAATTTAGCATGGTCAATGCACCCTAACCAGTCTTTCGGACTGTGGGAGGAAACCGGAGCACTCGGAGGAAACCCACGCAGATGCGAGGAGAACATTCAGACTCCACACAAAGACCCAAGCTGGGAATCGAACCCGGGTCCCTGGCATTGTGAGGCAGCCGTGCTAATCACTGTGCCACCGTGCCTCCCTTGTTACTCCATTTGCCAACTCTCACATACCTTACTTCTTACCTGTTAACACATATTACACCTGCAATGTAATATATTGCTTTATTAACATACAAAGTAACTGCATGGCTCTTCAAATAAAAGTTTGGTTAGTACGTGTTCTGTTTTCAGGTAAAGGATATCCGACCTGTACTTCCAGGTTTAGTGTCATCTGCAAAAATTGAAATTATTCCCTTTACACCCAAGTCGAGGTCATTAACATACATCAGTGCAGGGAAAATGGTACAGGGCAGCACTCCCTCAGTGCTGACCGGATCATCAGTATACATCTTTGTGCTCAATGGTCTCTGGAGTGGGGCTGAACCCACATCCTTCTATGTCAGAACAGAGTGTGCTTCCCACTCACTGAGCCAGATTAGCAAAAAGCCAAGGTGTAGGTCAGCACGGGTTGCTGCATTATCACGGAGGCCGAGAATGGAGCTGAACACCAAGAAATCATCAGCAAACCAGCGATCCTCAGACAGCACCTTCCAAACCCACGACCACTTCCGTCTAGAAGGACAAGGGCAGCAGATACATGGGAACACCACCACCTGCAAGTTCCCCTCCAAACAACTCACCATCCTGACTTGGAAATATATCGGCCGTTCCTTCACTGTCACTGGGTCAAAATCCTGGAATTCCCTCCCTAACGGAATTGTGGGTCAACCCACAGCATGTGGACTGCAGCGATTCAAGAAGGCAGCTCACCACCACCTTGTCACGGGCAGCTAGGGATGGGCAATAAATGCTGGCCAGCCAGCGACACCCATGTCTCATCTAGTAGTTGATGCCAACACATTGAATGTATTCAAGAGGCGGCTGGATATAGCATTTGGGGCGAAGAGGATCAAAGGTTATGGGGAGAAAGCAGGATTAGGCTATTGAGTTGGATGATCAGCCATGATCGTGACGAATGGCGGAGCAGGCTCGAAGGGCCGAATGGCCTCCTCCTGCTCCTATCTTCTATGTTTCTATGAATTAATAAAAATAAAAGAGTGACAGCCAATCCATAAATTGAAGGGAAGGTCATCAATGAAGTAACTAAAAATAGCTCAGCCACAAATTATCTCCTTCACAAACGTCACAGAGCTGTGATCACAATTCTGGTGCGACAGTTAGACTTATAACTGAATGATGTGATTGGAGAAAGCAGGAGTTTGGGAGGGTGTGGGAAGAAAGACAGGCTGGACCTCAATTCAGTCGTGTGATCAATACTCATGACTCATTAACAAAAGTAAAGACGGTTCAATGGTGACATGTAAACGGTGACATCTTTTAGTTTGAATTTGAATTAAATTTGAATTTAATTTGAATTAGTCTGAAAAAGTGGCCACCTGACACTGGAATGTAGCAAACAGCACCACACAGTGGTTTCCTGTTGGAAATCCTACCATTGGGGTTGACGGTCTCAGCTGTATAAAAGGCACCAAAGGCAAGGGTCTCATACTGAGGGGACCAGGCTGATGTTAGTGCTTGTGGTTGGGGGCTTGGGGAGGGGAGGGTAGTGTCTCATTTGGAAGGTTGGGTTTAAGTCCCACTCCAGAGGACTTGAGCATAACCTGGCACTCCCACTGCAGTGCTGAGGGAGTGCTGTGCTTCAGTGGTGCTGCCATACAGATGAGCTAGTAAACTGAGGCCCTATCTACCCTCACAAGTGGACATAAAAGATCCTGCGGCACTATTTTGAAGTAGAGTAAGGGAGTTCTCCCTCATGTCCCGACCAATATTTATTCCTCAAATCACTATAAGTATTGACCAATATCACATTGCTGTTTCTGGGATCTTGCTGTGCACAAATTGATGTTGCATTTCCTACATTACAACAATGATTACGTTTCAAAAGTAGCTCATCAGATGTAAAGCTCTTTGAGGAGTCTGGAGCCTCTCAAAGGTGTTACGTCAATGCGAATCTTTCTAATTCGCTACACTTTAGTCAGGGTCTCTGTGGAGAAGCACCAAAGTGTCAGGGAATTATGTGGGTACGTCACTCAAGAAAGACTTTCTTGGAATTCCTGTCAGCATAATGATGTGTCTGACTAATAACACATTGTTAAAACACAAGCACGTAGCAAATTCCAGCTCAATTTCCTGTTCATTCACGATAAGCTAACCTGCTAGTTTACATCGGAGAGACTGGGTGACGGCTTTGCTGAACACCTTCGGTCCGCCCGTAAGCAGGACCCAGACCTTCCTGTCGCTTGCCTGCACCACCCTGCTCTCCTGTCCACATGTCCATCCTTGGCCATTTGCAATGTTCTAGCGAACCCTAACGCAAACTGGAGGAAAAGCACCTCATCTTCCGACTGGGCACTTTACAACCTTCCGGACTGAACATTGAGTTCAACAACTTCAGAGCGTGAACTCTCTCCTCCACCTTCAATCCATTTACATTTATTTTATTTCATTTCTTCTTTTCATCTCATTCATCCATTTTTATCACTTTCTATTCTTATTTTTATTTTTCCACTTCTGAAATCTCGCTCTCCACGTTGTCTCCAAATCACACACCCCCTCCCCTGACCAATCACCAACCCCTGGGGCCAACTGCCACATTCCTCAGGTAGTCCCCTAGCAAACTGTACCTTTGTTCTGCCGTTCACACATTCCGATCACTTAATGGACGCTTTTAGTACCTTTCTCAGCCTTTATCATCACCATTAACATTCCCTTTGTCCAATTACAGCTCCCCACCCTGACCTCTGCCCTCATAGTGTTAATCTTGCCTGATTTTCTTTGCTTTCAGCTCTGACAAAGGGTCATCCTGACTCGAAATGTTGGCTCTATTCTCTCTCCACAGATGCTGTCAGACCTGCTGCGATTTTGCACCATTTTCTGTTTTGGCAACTGGTTTACTGTCAGGCCTCACCTCTACAGAGTGTTTGCTAACCCATCTTCCAAGTAATAGGACGCCAAGCTCATCATAATCAGTTGACTCCTGATCATAAGGGAAAATCGATGGCTCAAACACCAGGGAACATGGAGTATAGGCACAAAGATTGTAACAGCTACCATCTGAAGAACAGACTTCTCGGGTGGAATTTTCCTATCCCGCCTGCCATGGGAATTGGACCACACAAAGGTCCGTTGACCTCAGGCGGGATTTTCTAGTCTTGGGGTGAATGTGGCTGGAAAATCCGGACTAGCTAAAGTAAATACGTGGGGCTACAGGGATAGGGGCTGGGTGGGATTGTGGTCTGTGCAGACTCGATGGGCCGAATGAGCTCCTTCTGCATTCTATGATTCTATGAAATCCCAGCACAGCAGCTGGTGGAATTTAAATTCAATTAATAAAAATCTGGAATATAAAGTTAATCTCTCAGTGATAGTGACCATGAAAATATCATCGACTGTTGTAAAACCCCACCTGGTTTGTTAATGGAAATCTGCCGTCCTTACCCGGTCTGGCCTACATGTGACTCCAGACCCACAGCAATGTGGTTGACTCTCAACTGCCCCTCTGAAATGGCCGAGCGAGACACACAGTTCAAGGGCAAATAAGGATGGTCAACAAATCCTGACCTTTGAGTGATTCTCACACCTCATAAAATAATAAAATAAAATGTCAGTTAGCTGAAGTTGCAATTTAACAGATAAGAAAGTTATCACAATAAAGAGACGTTGAATAACTTCTTTGAATTAGGTATGTAAGTTTCAATCTTTTTTGATGAGAAACTTAGATTGAGTAGTGTATTCCCAGTAAGCAAGGTTCAACTCTTTACATCTTTTTTTTAGAAGACTGGAGAGAAATTTCACAAAGATTCTGCTGTTGGATATCATTTTCTGTAAAGTTCAGGACAGTAATCTGCAACGATTTCCAGCATCACACAATCAAACTACTTTATCGTGTTTATTTGTCCCTCATCAAAAATATACAAGTGTATAAAATCGACACAAAGCATTCTGCGATAAAGATTGGACAGATTTATTGATTTAGTGAACACTGTACTTGCTCCCTCAATGTGACGTATGTGATGTCAAAAAATGCCGCATCATGAAGGAATTGAAGGATTCTTTTTTCTATAAACTTGTGTGTTTTGAATAGAATTGTAATTAACGTGAGTTTTCATCATGTGTCTTTCCCTCACCCTCGAGCCATTAGTAAACTATAAAGGGTGGTGAATGTAGCCCAATCCATCACACAAACCAGCCTCCCATCCATTGACTCTGTCTCCACTTCCCGCTGCCTCGGCAAAGCAGCCAGCATAATTAAGGGCCCCACACACCCTAGACATTCTCTCTTCCATCGGGAAAAAGATACAAAAGCCTGAGGTCACGAACAATCGACTCAAGAACAGCTTCTTCCCTGCTGCCATCAGACTTTTGAATGGACCTACCTCGCATTAAGTTGATCTTTCTCTACACCCTAGCTATGACTGTAACACCACATTCTGCACCCTGTCCTTTCCTGTTTATGAACGGTATGCTTTGTAATATGCGCAAGAAACAATACTTTTCACTGTATACTACTACATGTGACAATAATAAATCAAATCATTAGTCGGCCAACACATCAATCCTTGTGACTTACTGCCTTCCTGCATTAATTGGAAAGCAAAAAGGCTCATTGCAACTGGATAATGCTCAAATATCAGCCTCTTCCCCACCTTCATTTTCAATATTTTTATATCTGGCAGAAAAAATTTCAAATTACTATTACACATCTTTTTTAATGTCCTTATGATTTTTCTCCAGGGTTGCATACAGCAGTGTCCTGCCGATTGATCTTCTAGTCTTGAAGACAATGAGATGAATTTTACCGCCACGCCCGCCCCAGAATGGAATTCTCTGTTGGCCTCGGGGTAGGACTTTACCCTGAGGCCCGAGCGAGGTCGTAAACTAGCAGCCTATTGGTCAATTGGGGTGGGGGGGAAGGGTGGTAGAACCAGGAGGGAGGATAGGGCCGGCTAGAGCTCGGGGTGAGTGTTGGGTTGGGTCGGACCGGTCGGGGAGGGGTTTGTTTGTGTATCCACATGCTGGGCTCAGTCTGGGTATTTAATTGGTTACGGTGAAGTGCTTTTTTTCTTCTAATTCTTTCAGAGTAACCGTCAGGGTAAAACTGGCAGAACAATCCAAAGTGAGCCATTTAAACCACTTCTAAGAGATGGTTCCCAAGCCAACCCGATTGTCCAGGGATGTTAGTGCTTCTGGATAATTGCCGGGTAAACCCTTACGTGGGAACGTCCGAGAGGGAATCCCCAGCGTATCACTGAGGTACCCCCCCAAACGTGATGCTGTGGAACAGGGAAATTATGGGCCAATGTGTGTGTGATCATTATAGTTGAGGGTGTTAAACACAGACACACAGCGGAGTATCAATGTCACCTCAGCTGGTGCACCTGGAGCCTGCTGAGAAATGGGGTTTTAATTTCCGTGGCAATTTTGTGTGGTTGAAATGCTCACAAATATTTGAGGGATTCCGTGATTCTATGATACATGTGACTCCAAAGTCACAGCAATGTGGTTGACTCTCAACTGCCCTCTGATACGGCCTAGCAGGCCACTCAGTCCAAGGGCAACTAAGGATGGGCAACAACTGCTGGCCCAGCCAGCGATGCCCATGTCCCACAAATGAATAGAATAAAATTGAGTTTTACAATATGAGTGAGAGACTGCACAGTTCAGGATCTGCAGGACATTTTACACCAATTAAAACTTAGCATGACACATGTATGACAAAGTTCAGAACATATATTACATTTAAAAAACAATCCAAGTATTTTTTATACCGGGTTTCACTGCCTGTGCAGCAAAGATGCGAGAGAGATAGTTGGCAATGTGCCTCATTAAAGACAGCCCCCTCCTCTGGATGATGACAGTAAGCTGTGTAACCTTTGTACAAATATATTTGTCTAATCAGCTCTCAAAATTATTCTCCGGGAATAGAAATGTCTAATTTAGATATATTGCCATTGAAAACTATCATCTGACTGTGAAGCCACAGGACACAAATTTGGATAAGTCTCACCTGCTCCAGAAAAATCCAATATTATTTATTTGGAGTATAATGGCCAAATAATTTTTTAAAATTCATTCATGGGAGATGGGCATCGCTGGCTGGGCCAGCATTTGTTGCCCACTCTTAGTTGCCCTTGGGCTCAATGGCTTGCTAGGCCACTTCAGAGGGCAGTTGAGAGTCAACCACCTTGCTGTGGCTTGGAGTTACATGTATCATAGAATCCCGACAGAGCAGGAGGAGGCCATTCGGCCCATCAATTCTGCACCTACCACAATCCCACCCAGGCCCTTTTTCCGCAACCCCTCATATCTACCCTGCTGATCCCCCTGACACTAAAGTTAATTTCACATGACCAATCAACCTAACCCGTACATCTTTGGACTGTGGGAGGAAACTGGAGCACCCGGAGGAAACCCACGCAGACATGGGGAGAATGTGCAAACTCCAGACAGACAGTGACCCGAGGCCGGAATTGAACCTGGGTCCCTGGCGTTGTGAGGCAGCAGTGCTAACCACAGTGCCAACCACAGTGCCATCATGTCGCCCCATGTAGGCCAGACTGGGTAAGGACGACAGATTTCCCTCCCTAAAGAACATTTGTGAACCAGATGGGTTTTTCCGACAATGGTTTCATGGTCATCAGTAGATTCTTAATTCCAGGTATTTTTTCTTGAAATCAAATTCCGCCATCTGCCGTGGCGGGATTCGAACCCAGGTCCCCAGAACATTAGCTGAGTTTCTGAATTAATAGTCTAGCGATAATACCACTAGGCCATCACCTCCCCTAATTGGCTTGTGAACATTTGAGCAGTGCCCGTAATTACAAGTGTGAGACTACTCAGGAGTGGCAGATTGGAGGTCATCTCTACAGTTTTCCCACCTTCATCTCCCTCTCTATCTGCTCGCCCGCACAAAGCGTCTGAGATCAAGCAACCAACACCAACAACAGAGACCTATCAAAGAAAAGGTAAAACTCTCTGGTAGCTGGGGCTGCACAGTGGTTGGCGCTGCTGCCTCACAGCTCCAGGGACTTGGGTTCAATTCCCGGCTTGGGTCACTGTCTGTGTAGAGTTTGCACATTCTCTGCGTGAGTTTCCTCCGGGTGTTCTGGTTTCCTCCCACAGTCGAAAGATGTGCCGGTTAGGTGGGTTGGCCATGCTAAATTAACTATGGTGTCAGGGGGATTAGCAGGGTAAATGTGAGGGGTTACAGGAATAGGGCCTGGGTGGGACAGTGTTCGATGCAGACTTGATGGTCTGAATGGCCTCCTTCTGCACTGTAGGGATTCTATGATCTGATTGGGAGGAGGTTTCAATAGTGAAAAATTCAGATTAATAGTGGACTGTATTATATGATAATTTACTCATATTTCAATGTTACAAATGGTGGAATATTTGTAACTGCATGAGGCAGATTCTGATTTGATCCGTTGGTTGTGCAATCGCTTAGTTCTGTCTATCACTTGCTGCTAATGATGTTTGGCTCGCAAGTTGTCCTGTATTGTAGCTTCACCAGGTTGGCACCTTGTTTTTCAGTAAGCCTGGTGCTACTGGAATGTCCCCCGCACTCTTGGGACAGAAGTCTCCCATTTTGAGACTAAACGCGGCGATGGGCGGCTCCAGTGGCGCCTTTCCCGCTGGCCACAATGGTGGGATCCTGCACCAGATTCTGCATTCGGAACTTCATTAATCACGCACAGGCCAGTTCGTCTCCGAGTCACATAAAGAGGCCAGCAGCTAATCTGTCTGCTTGCTGTGAGCTGGCGGGTTCCAGAGTCCCGGGAATGTTAGCAATCCCACTTGACAATAAAAGCAAAAAATACAGGGGGCTTTCCCTGAACAAAAGAAAAATGCTGCAGATGCTGGAAAGCTGAAATAAAACTAGAAAATCGCTGGAAATACTCAACAGCTTTGGCAAGGTATATCTGTACAGAGAGGATGTCTCAGCATATCTATATCAGAGAGGACATGGGACGGCACGGTGGTTAGCACTGCTGCCTCACAGCACCAGGGACCCAGGTTCAATTCCCGGCTTGGATCACTGTCTGTGCGGAGTTTGCACATTCTCCCCTTGTCTGCGCGGGTTTCCTCCGGGTGCTCCGGTTTCCTCCCACAGTCCAAAGGTGTGTGGGTTAGGTTGATTAGCCGTGCTAAATTGCCACTTAATGTCAGGGCAACTAGCTAGGGTAAATGCATAGGGTTATGGGGATAGGGCCTGGGTGGGATGGACCAAATGGCCGCCTTCTGCACTGTAGGATTCTCTGATTCTATCTGTGGGGATATCTGTACAGAGAGAAATGGAGTTAATCTTTGGGGCCTGTGACTTTTTGTCAGAAAGTAAGGATGTCAACCTGAAATGTGAACTCTTATAGCGAGAATTTTATCATCCTACCCGCCACGGGAATCGGAGCGGGCAAGGGGCGGACCATGGAAAGGTCCGTTGACTTCGAGCGGGATTTTACTATTTCAGAGTGAGCAAGGCTGTAATATCCCACGCATGACTTGTTTGTTTGTTTATTTATTAGTCACAAGTCGGCTTACATTAACATTGCAATGAAGTTACTGTGAAAATCCCCTAGTTGCCACACTCCAGCGCCTGTTCGGGTACACTGAAGGAGAATTTAGCATGGTCAATGCACCCTAACCAGCACGTCTTTCAGACTGTGGGAGGAAACTGGAGCACCCGGGGGAAACCCACGCTGACACGGGGAGAATGTACACACTCTGCACAGACCCAAGCCAGGAATTGAATCCAGGTCCCTGGTGCTGTAAGGCAGCAATGCTAACCACTGTGCCACCATGCTTCTCCCATCACAGATGCTGTCTGTCCTTCTGATTATTACCAGAATATCCTGTTTTTTTTCAGAAGAGTGTGCTTCTTTATGTGGTCCTACACTGCAAAGTGCAGTAACAGATCCCAGTTAAATATGGGAAAGAGTTGGTGGGATTTTCTGGCCGCTAATGGGACCTTCTGGTCCCAGCAGCAAAGGGTGCAAACAACGCAAAACTCTGTTGAAAGGTAGAACCAGAAGATCCCACTGCTGGCCAATGACAGGCTGTCTCTGCCGCAAAACAAACCATGGTGGAGGGGAGAGGGGAATACGGCAAATCACGCCCAAGGCGTTACAAGCTGGTTTGTACTGGAAGAACAAACAACAAGGACCCTCATCCCAGATCCTTCCTCAGGAACTCCAGCCTACACAATGCACGAATGTGCATAGATATTGAGCATGCACATGCACCCAGGAAAAAATAGTCCAACGCAGTTCAGTGCCCAGTTATTGGAGAGCTGTGGTAATCAGTATAGTAAGAAGTCTAACAACACCAGGTTAAAGTCCAACAGGTTTATTTGGTAGCAAAAGCCACACAAGATTTCGGAGCCCCAAGCCCCTTCTTCAGGTGAGTGAGGACTCGTGTTCACAAACAGGGCATATAAAGACACAAACTCAATTTACAAGATAATGGGTGGAATGTGAGTCTTTACAGGTAATCAAGTCTTAAAGTTACAATGTGAGTGGAGAGAGCATTAGGCACCGGTTAAAGAGATGTGTATTGTTTCCAGACAGGGAAGTTAGTGAGATTTTGCAAGTCCAAACAGGTCATGGGGGTTACTGATAGTGTGACATGAACCCAAGATCCCGGTTGAGGCCGTCCTCATGTATGCGGAGTTTGGCTATCAGTCTCTGCTCAGCAATTCTGCGTTGTCGTGTGTCGTGAAGGCTGCCTTGGAGAACACTTACCTGAAGATCAGAGGCTGAATGCCCGTGACTGCTGAAGTGCTCCCCAACAGATAAGCGTTCTCCAAGGTGGCCTTCATGACACACAATGCAGAATCACTGAGCAGGAACTGATAGCCAAGCTCCACACACATGAGGACGGCCTCAACCGGGATCTTGGGTTCATGTCACATTATCTGTAACTCCCATGGCCTGTCTGGACTTGCAAAATCTCACTAACTTTCCTGTCTGGAAACAATACACATCTTTTTAACCGGTGCCTAATGCTCTCTCCACTCACATTGTAACTTTAAGACTTGATTACCTGGAAAGACTCACATTCCACCCATTATCTTGTAAATTGAGTTTGTGTCTTTATATGCCCTGTTTGCGAACACGAGTCCTCACTCACCTGAAGAAGGGGCTTGGGGCTCCGAAAGCTTGTGGCTTTTGCTACCAAATAAACCTGTTGGACTTTAACCTGGTGTTGTTAGACTTCTTACTGTGTTCACCCCAGTCCAACGCCGGCATCTCCACATCATAAGCAATATAACCATGGAGACCACTGCCTTTGGAAGAGATGGAAGAAAGCTGGAAAATAAGCACTTGTTCAAAACAACACACACACATGCGAATTTCCCCAAAGATCCAGGGCTGTTAAAATTAACACTTTCCAGTTTTGCAAAAAAAATCCATCACAGAAGTGAGGCTACATCAGCGATGTGACTGCCGGGATATTTGGAAATGGCCGTGTACCTTTTGACACGGTTCCTGAGTGAATGACTCAATGTTTAACTTGAGGTTTAATTGCACTGTGGGTGTGGGGGATTGTGTGCTTTGTGTACTGGTGGAAGTTCAAAGACATCTGAATAAAGTGATTTCCGTGGTGACTGCTCAGTGTGGCAGACAATTGAACCATGGCAACTAGCATACTAGCCCAGCGACGCACCAACATGGCTCTCAAGCCAGTCTCTTCACGTCCAAACACCTGGGTTGTTCAACACTAATCCATCTCAAAAGGAATATCAGACTCTCTTTGGAACAGTGCCCCCGATATCAAAAACTATGTTTAGTTCGTATTCACGTCGTCAAATTAGATATAGCTCTTGGGGCTAAAGGGATCAAGAGATATGGGGGGGAGAAAGAGGGGAATCAGGATATTGATGATCAGCCATGACGGGCCAAATGGCCTACTCCTGCTTCTAGTTTCTATGATTCAGAACACCATAACCAGTAGCAACACAAAATGGCCTCTCAGGTGAGTTGTGCCACCTGGGCAGTGTAAATCAACATTGTAATGAGGTCATGGGTACAGGTCCTAATTGGACAGACTGACTATGATTGACAACTCTGGTTTCAGGGGCAGTCTGTAACAATACATGATCACAGAGGCTGCATGTTTTTCCAAACATTGGATAAGTGAGTTTCTGAAGAATAAAAATTATGATGTTTTAAGTTTTACATGTATATTGGTTACAGCTCCAGACTGACCAACTGTACCCAAATTCTGCCAACTCCAGAGACGTTGGCCCTGATTTTACTGGCACGTCCGCCCCAGGCTCACAAAGCGGCATTCTCCCTTGGCCTCGGCTACGATCTTACAAGCCTCGGGCAGGCATGCCGTTAAAAGTTTGGCCATAGTCCTGTTCCCAACAGTGATGAGAACTACCGATACAAGTTAGAAACTTCTCCACAGTAAAATATTATGGTAATTATTTTTTATTCATTCTTTCAAGGGATGTGGGCGTCGCTGGCTGGCCAGCATTTATTGCCCATCCCTAATTGTCCTTGAGAAGCTGGTGGTGAGTCGCCTTCTTGAACTGCTGCAGTCCATATGGTGTAAGTACACCCACAGTGCTGTTAGGGAGAGAGCTCCAGGAGTTTGACCCAGCGACAGTGAAGGAACAGCAAATATATTTCCGAGTCAGATGGTGAGTGACTTGGAGGTGAACTTGCAGGAGGTGGTGTTCCCATGTATCTGTTGCCCCTGTCCTTCTAGGAGGCAGAGGTCACAGGCTTAGAAGGTGCTGTCGAAGAAGCCTTGGTGGATTGCTGCAGTGCATCTTGGAGATGGTGCACACTGCTGCCAGTATGTATTTGTGGGTGGAGTGGGGGGGGGGGGGGGGGGGGGGGGGGAGAGATGCCATCAAGTAGGCTGCTTTGTCCAGGATGTCAATGTCAACAAAACAAAGAACATTGTCATCAACTTCAGGAAGAGTAAAGGAGAACATGCCCCTCTCTACATCAACGGGGACAAAGAAGACAAGAAAAGGTCAAGAGCTTCAAGTTTTTACGTGTCCAGATCACCAACAATCTGTCCTGGTCCTCTCGTGCCGACACTATAGTTAAGAAAGCGCACCAATGCCTCGATTTTCTCAGAAGACTAAGGAAATTTGGCATGTCAGCTACGACTCTCACCAACTTTTACAGATGCACCATAGAAAGCATTCTTTCTGGTTGAATCACAGCTTGGTATGGCTCCTGCTCTGCCCAAGACCGCAATGAACTATAAAAGGGTCGTGAATGTAGCCCAATCCATCAGGTAAACCAGCCTCTCTTCCATTGCCTCTGTCTACACTTCCCGCTGCCTCAGCAAAGCAGCCAGCATAATTAAGGACCCCACACACCCCGGACATTCTCGCTTCCACCTTCTTCCGTCAAGAAAAAGATACAAAAGTCTGAGGTCATGTACCAACCGACTCAAGAACAGCTTCTTCCCTGCTGCTGTCAGACTTTTGAATTGCATTAAGTTGATCTTTCTCTACACCCTAGCTGTGACTGTAACACCAATTCTGCACTCTCTCCTTTCCTTCTCTATGAACGGTATGCTTTGTCTGTATAGCGCGCAAGAAACAATACTTTTCACTGTATGTTAATACATGTGGCAATAATAAATCAAATCAAAAGAATGGTGTTGCAATAATACAGATGAATGAACAATTAAACTTTTAATATCACCACTTTTTAAAAAAATCTTGTACATAGGGATACCGCTGCCCTCTTTAATGAGGACTTAAATTAATCCAATATACTGGGGTTGGTTTTGGGATTAGATTTCTGTCCCACAGGTGGACAAATACTTACAAATAGGTTTATACAATGAATATCCTAACATTAACCTACAAGGCATTCTGTATTTACAATTTATTTGGTGAGTGCTAAGTTGGGCTAAAATCAGGTGTCAAAATGATAAATAATCCCCTTGTATGAACAGGTGGTTTATATAGTCCACACTCCTCTCATCTCTCAGGATTGGTTTCATCCCAGTTCAGGCTGATAGGGTGGAACATCTCTTCTCTCTTTATGTGGAAGTGTACTCGAGCAGAATTGCTCTAGATCCGAACAAACCTGACTCCAAAAGGAGCCGAGATATTTCAGGAGTGCGCGGCCTGGTCTCGTTCACGGGATGTCCGACGTGAGAACTGGAGAAAGACGTTTGCAGCGAAGCAGGTGTCACCCCCTTGCTGAGCTTTGGAGAGAGGTTGCCTCGGTTTGGGGTGAAGTATTCCAAGCTCCACCACTCTCCATCGGGGCTCCGTTACACCTGAGATGGGAGCTGTGATACCGACAATGATGAACACAAGAAAGGTATTTCACACAGTGAAATCAAACGTCACTCACGCATGCTCCCTTGTATATGAAGGAAACGTGTCTAGCGGAAAGCTATTCCCGCTGTTGGAAGTCTCGAGTGTCGGAGCACCTTCTTGAAGAGCGACATCAGGACTTTGGGGCATCCCCTGCCGGAAGATCAGGTGTTGGCGCTCCAGAACGATTCCTCTCAGTTTCTTCCTCGTCCTCACTGGCGCCATCAATGGAGACCTTCTGCTCCACTTTCTCTTTCACATACGCTTCCCGAATGCTCTCCAGCTCGCTCAGTTCAGCTTTCAGCTTCTCCAGGTGCACCGTCCGTCGGTTTTGAAGCAACTTCAGGGGAAAGGGGTTCATTTCGACAAACGCAATGTTCATCAGCTTCCTGCGGAATGCCAGAAACAATTGCTGATCATTTGAGAAGATTAAGGAAGGAAAGAACTTGCATTAATATCACACCTTTCATGACCGTGAGTTTCTGAAAGCGTCTGACAGCCAATGTGGTATTTTTTTGTTTTGCAGTGCAGTCACTGATGTAAGGTGGAAAATGCAGCAGCCAATTTGTGCACAGCAAGATCCCACAAATTGCACAACGACTAGATCATCTGCTTTTGCAATGTTGGCTGGAACATGAACTACTGGCCCAAGACATCATAAAATCCCTACAGTGCAGGGGAGGCCATTTGGCCCATCGAGTCTGCACCGACTCTAACAGAGTATCTCACCCAGGGCCTCTCCCCTGCCCTATCCCTGTAACCCCACACATTTCCCATGGCTAATCCGCCTAACCTACACATCTTGGGACACAAAGGGGCAATTTAGCATGGCCAATCCACCTAACCCGCACATCTTTGGAGTGTGGGAGGAAACCGGAGCACCCGGAGGAAACCCACACAGACACGGGGAGAATGTGCAGACTTCATACAGACAGCGACCCGAGGCGGGAATTGAACCCGGATCCTTGGCGCTGCGAGGCAGCAGTGCTAACCACTGCACTCCTCTTTTAAAATAGTGCCACGGGGTCTTTCACATCCTTTGGAGAGGGTAGAGGAGACAAGGACACAAAATGCTGCAAAAACTCAGCAGGACTGGCAGCATCTGTGGAGAGGGAAAATAGAGTTAACATTTCGAGTCCGGGTGACTCTTCATCAGGTGGCACGGTGGTTAGCACTGCTGCCTCACAGCGCCAGGGACCCCCCCAGGTTCAATTCCGGCCTTGGGTCAATGTCTTTGTGGAGTTTGCACATTCTCCCCGTGTCTGCGTGGGTTTCCTCCGGGTGCTCCGGTTTCCTTCCACAGTCCAAAGGTGAGCAGGTTAGGTGCATTGGCCGTGCTAAATTATCCCTTAATGTCCCGGGATGTGCAGGTTAGAGGGATTAGTGGGGTAAATATGTGGGGTTACGGGGATGGGGCCTAGGTGGGATTGTGGTCAGTGCAGACCCAATGGGCCGATTGGCCTCCTTCTGCACTGTAGAGATTCTATCCTATTCTAATCCCTACAGTGTGGAAGGGGGCCATTCGGCCCATCGAGTCTGCACCAGCTCTGTGAAAGGCTGTGGAAGATCACTGAGCATGTTCAGGACAAGAGAACAATAGATTTCTGAAGGCTAATGACATTGAGAGATCTGGGGTAGTGCGGGAAAGTGGTTTTCGGCAGGTGATCAAACATGATCTAATTGAATGATGTAGCATGCTCAACGGGCTGAATGGCCTACTCCTGCTCCTTAGTCCCTATGTACCTACATCGCTAAATTATTTTGTTAAAATTCTAAACAAAGTCAAATCTTACCTTCCCTCAGAAATGTTTTGCGTCAAGCATCCAAGGTAGTCATAAATGGCCAGGTTATCACTAAGATTCAGAAGTTCCTCCTCGTTGTATTTGAAAATTGCGAGTGCGTAGCGGAATATTACCTGCAACACAAAGGGGGGACATGCTGCAGTTTCGATCTTTCTCCCTCTATCACCTCCACACAAGGCCTGTTGGTTAACTGCCAAACCCAACTAATTCATCCATTTGAAAACCTTGTGCTGTGGGCAATGCCTTGGGATCGATGAGCTGTCAGAACCCTGTGAAATTTTCAGCTGTGGTAGAATCATATAGCACAGGCGAAGGCCATTTGGCCCAACACACCTATGCTGGCTCTTTGAACAAGCTACCCAATTCATCTCACTGCCCCCCCCCCCCTCCCCTTCTCTATAGCCCCACATCTTTCCCTTTTTCAAGTGTGTATCTGATTCCCCTGCTCCCACCGAACTCCTAGGCCGTGTGCTCCACATCATAGCTCACTAGATTATAAACAGCTGTCCTGGTGTCACTTCTGGTTCTTCGGTCAATTATCTTCAGTGATCCACTCGCTTTACTGACTCTGCTGCCAGTTTGGCCACACCAACCTATCACTTCCAATACAGCTCTCGATCTCATTCAATTGTCCACGCTTTCAGCAGTCAGGCAAATCAGCAGCCGGCACAGACGCAATGGGCTGAATGGCCTCCTCCTGTGCTATATCATTCTGTGATGTTCCAGCTGACTATCCCGCTCTATAATCTCACAGACCGAGAGCCAATTGCAGTGTCGCTCCTAGTTCAAATCATCTAACTCTGGTGTTAATCTCCAGACAAGAAACCCTCACTTAATCCTGCTTCCTAGTTGTTATAGAATCATAGAAGGAGGCCATTCGGCCCATCCTGCTTCTGCTGGGCCTCTGAAGGAGCAATTCACCGAGTGCCACTCCGCTGTCTTCTCCCTGTAGTTCTGTTTTACAGATAAATATCTCATTCTAGCTGGAATGCCTTGGTGGACCTCATCTCCCCAACACTGCCAGCGATCACATTCCAGATCCTAACAGCTCATGGCTTGAAAAGCTTTCTCCTCATGTCGCCATGACTTCTTTTACCAATTATCTTAAGTCTTTGCCCTCTGGTTCTCGATTTTTCCACCAAATGGGAGCAGTTTCTCTACATCAACTCTGTCCGAACCTCTCGTGATTTTGAACATCTCGATCAAACCTCACCTCAGCCTTCCCTTCTCCAAGGAAAATTTCTCCAATCTTTCTACATAACTGTAGTTCCTCATCCACGGAACCATTTTTGTGAATCTTTTCCACATTCTCTCCAAAGTCTTCACATCTTTCCTCACGTGTGGTTCCTCAAACTGGACCCATTATTCCAGCTGAGGCCAAACAAGAGTTTCATCCAGATTTATCATAACCTCCTTACTCCTGTATTTTATCTCCCTATTGAATAAGTCTAGGATACTGTATGCTCTATTCACCACTCTCTCAACCTGACCTGCCATCTTCAATGATTTCTGCACATAGCTACCCAGGACCCTCCTAAAGAATTGCACCCTCTCTTTATATTGTCTCTCCATGTTCTTCAGACTAAAATGTATCACTTCCCCCTTCTCGGCAGTAAATTACGGTAGCACAGCAGTTAACACTGCTGCCTCACAGCGCCAGGGACGCAGGTTCGATTCCCAGCTTGGGTCACTGTCTGTGCGAAGTCTGCACATTCTTCCCGTGTCTGCGTGGGTTTCCTCCGGGTGCTCCGGTTTCTTCCCACAGTCCGAAAGAAGTGCTGGTTAGGGGTGCATTGGCCATGCTAAATTCTCCCTCAGTGTAACCGAATAGGCGCCGAAGTGTGGCGACTGGGGGATTTTCATAGTAACTTCATTGCAGTGTTAATGTAAGCCTACCTGTGACACTAATAAATTAAACTTTTTAAAAAAACTTTATAATGTGCCACTTGTCCACCCATTCCGCCAACCTGTGTCCTTTTAAAGTTCTACTCTGTCTGCCTCACAATTTCACAATGCTCTCAACTTTTGTACCATTCACAAATTTTGAAACTGTGCCTGTATGCTAAGGTCTAGGTCATTAATATAACAACAGGGAGAACAGGGCTCCTAACACTGACCACTGGGGAACTCCTTTACCAAACCTTCCTCCAATTTGGAAGACTAACCACTACACTGTGGGAGGCGATGGCCTAGTGGTATTATCACTAGGCTATTAATCCAGAAACTCAGCCAATGTTCTGGCCCCCGGGTTCGAATCCCGCCACGGCAGTTGGTGGAATTTGAATTCAATAAGAGAAATCTGGAATTAAGAATCTACTGATGACCATGAAACCATTGTCGATTGTCAGGAAAAACCCCATCTGGTTCACTAATGTCCTTTAGGGAAGGAAATCTGTCGTCCTTACCCGGTCTGGTCTACATGTGACTCCAGAGCCACAGCAATGTGGTTGACTCTCAGTTGCCCCTCTAAGGGCAACTAGAGATGGGCAATAAATGCTGGCCAGCCAGCGACGCCCATGTCCCACGAATGAATGAATCCTGTCACTCAAGACAATTCCATACCTGTTATTTTCCTTTCGCATTTTCCTCCTTTCTAACCCCAATTTGTTGTTTCTTTTCTTTTGTGAAATCTTATTTAATATTCATATATTTTAATTATATATTAATTATAGCTTTAGCAGAGCAGAAGAACAGAAAGTACAACCACAAGACCTCACTGGTACCTTTGTTCCCTCATACAGGAATGCGTCCCAGACTCGGAGGAGGATGTTACTCTGAAGACTGTCAACAAAGACAACCAGGAACCAGTTAAAGGTGATGTAAGAGAGGTCCACGTTATACAGATCAAAGTGAGACATGAGCCTGGGTAGCTTCTCTGACAATAAATCCTTAAATACTCTCTGGTCAGCCTGTAACGAGATAAACATAGAATTAAATGGTCACACAACACCATCCTCTTCCCAACTCACAATCGTTGACATAATTCACTCTTGCTCCATTACCTTTCATATATGGACATATTTAATTTGTTCCAGGCACTGGCCAACAGAAGACAGACCACTCACTAACAATGAACAGGCTCAGCATAAATTAATATTAAATAGAATTACATTGAACTTTATAAGCACAAAAATACCTCTTTAAAAAAATTCACTCATGGGATGTGGGTACGGCTGGCTGGGGGAGCATTTGTTGCCTATCACTAATGAACTTGAACTGAGTGGCTCGCCATTCCAGAGGGCATTCACGGTCAACCACCCCGCTGGGGGTCAGGAGTAATATGTACGACCGGGTAAGGATGGCAGATTTCCTTCCCTAAAGGACGTTAGTGAACCAGATGGGTTTTTACAATAATCAACAATGGTTTCACGATCATCATTAAGCTTTTAATTCCAAATTTTTTTTATTGAATTCAGATTTCACCATCTGCCGTGGTGGGATTTGAATCCAGGTCCCCAGTGTATTACCGGGGATCTCTGGATTACTACTCCAAAAACTCCACTACGCCATTCCTCCCCAAAGTTCAAACACCAACATGGACCAGTTGGATTATGCCAACTGGAAGCAACAAGTCGCCTCCCATCCCACTTTATCTCATCCCATCAGTGTATCCTGCGATTCCTTTCTCCCTCATGTGTTAATCCAGTATCCCCTAAAATCATAGAATCCCTACAGGGCAGGATGAGATCATTTGGCCCATCGAGGCTGCACTGACAACAATCCCACCCAGGCCTCATCCCCGCAACCCCACCTATTTACCTTGCTACTCCCCCTGACACTAAGGGGGCACTTTAGCATAGCCAATCAACCCAACTCACATCTTTGGACTGTGGGAGGAAACCAGAGCACCCAGAGGAAACCCACACAGACATGGGGAGAATGCGCAAACTCCACACAAACAGTGACCCGAGGCCGGAATTGAACCTGGGTCCAGGGTGCTGTGAAGCAGCAGTGCTAACCACTGTGCCACCGTTGTATCCACACTATTCACCTCAACGGGCAGGAGTTACACATTCTCACCACTTTCTGGGTAAATTTGCATGTTGAATTTATTAATGACCAAATTTATGGTCCCTAGCTTTGGACTCCACCCAACGATGGAAACATAACTATCAAACCCTTTTGAACCCAAGAGTTCACTCCTCAGCCCTCTCTTGAGAAAAGAGTCCTGGCTTTTTCAGTCTTCCCCGATGGTTGAGTGCATCAACCTGTAAAAATCCTTCCAAACACGCCAAGAGCGGAAGAAACTTCTGGTCAGCCTCACTTGATGTGGAGTGGCGCCCCTCAAGTTGTAAGCCCCTGGTTTCAGAACTGTTCCGGGAATTACTAGCTATGGAAACAGATGAAAGTCTGCCTTCAAACCACAGAATCCCTATAGTGCAGAAAGAGGCCATTCAGCCAATCGAGTCTGCACCAACTTTCCGAGGGAACATCCTGGCCCACCCTCCGCCCCATCCCTGTAACCCCGTGCATCTACCATGGCTAATCCATCTAACCAACACATCGTGGGACAGTAAGGGGCAATTTAACATGGCCAATCCACCTAACCCGCACATCTTTGGGCTGTGGGAGGAAACCGGAGCACCCGGAGCAAACCCCACGCAGACATAGGGAGTAAGTGCAAACTCCACACAGACATAATTAAACTGTGCACCCAGGCGTGAATGGAACCCAGGTCCCTGGCACTGTGAGGCAGCAGTGCTCACCACTGTGCCGCCGCAACCACTGTGCCACCGTGCTGCCCTCTGAGGAGAGAATTGGAATTGGAAAGGGGACACTGTGCAATGGGGGGAGTGACTGAGTGCACCAGCCTATCAGACAAATACTTATTACTTGAGCCACCTCACATAAACAATATCAGCTGCTGGCTCTCGGGAATGGGAAGAAGCCAGTTTACAGAATGGAGACGAGTTTATTGCGGCAATTATTTTTCCTCTAAAAATATAGTCTATTCATATAAGATTTATAAACATAATTTACATGACCAACATTGACATTACATTAGGTGCAAACCAAATCAGTTTTTTTTCCATTACTATGTGTGAGTTACTACATTTACAATTAATATTTACAAGATTCATTAAGATGTTACACAAGGGCGGCATAGTGGTTAGCACTGCTGCCTCACAGCGCCAGGGACCCGGGTTCGATTCCCAGCTTGGGTCACTGTCTGTGTGGAGTGTGCACATTCTCCCCGTGTCTGTGTGGGTTTCCTCCGGGTGCTCCGGTTTCCTCCCACAGTCCAAAGATGTGCAGGTTAGGTGGATTGACCATGCTAAATTGCCCCTTAGTGTCAGGGGGATTAGTAGGGTAAATACGTGGGGTTACGGGGATAGGGACTGGCTGGGATTGTCGTCGGTGCAGGCTCAATGGGCCAAATGGCCTTCTTCTGTATTGTAGGGATTCAATAAACTACAACCAAGGGGATTTACCCATTATCCAACCCCTCAGTGCACTATGGCTGAAAGACTGTGGCCTTTCCCCAATGCACCCAAGCTTTAGTATAAAGTTTATTTATCGTCACAAGTAAGCTTACATTAACACTGCAATGAAGTTACTGTGAAAATCCCCTAGTCGCCACACTCCAGCACCTGTTCGGGTACACTGAGGGAGAATTTAGCATGGCCAATTCCCCTAACCAGCATGCCTTTCAGACTGTGGGAGGAAACCGGAGCGCCCAGAGGAAACCCACGCACTCACGGAGAGAATGTGCAGACTCCGCACAGACACTGATCCAAGCCGGGAATTGAACCCGGGTCCCTAGCGCTGTGAGGCAACAGTGCTAACCATTGTGCCACCGTGCCCCCATGCATACATTCCTGGACCTTGGATTGTGCCAGTCTGCAACACTCAGTGATGGACGCCATTTTGCTCTGGAAGACTTTATGGTGACGAAGTTGATCATTCAGAGAGCATCATACTCCATTTATCCAGCTTATAACTTGAAGAACTCAATTCAGACTAGATCCTCACAACTATCTGTACAGATAGAATGTGCACCCTCTATATCACGGAAACAGGCATTCTTTATTAGTGCTCCGAGTACTTACCTGTGACAATATATTAACATCCTAACAGGTGCAACTCCTCTCCCTCCCCCAAAAATGTTCCAATACTTGTGAAGAATGGATTTAATTGATCAGAGAGCCACAGGTCCTCACCTGGGAGCCAGTAAGGGTCTTGCTATAGTAATCCTCCGGCATAATGCAGTCAATGATGGCCACCAGACACCAGAAAGCATCCTCCTCTTCCCGCAGGATCAACAGCGCAATGGCCGCCAGTCTGTGAAAAGTCAACATTACTAATCAAGCAGTCTCCTTCCTCCCAGCGATCCCCCTCTTTTCCTTCCTGGAGTTTGGAACAGGCCCAGAGTAACAGCACAGCAACAACAAACTGCATTAGTATGGCGCTTCTAATGTAATAAAATGTAGAAATTCACCAAAGATCTTTGGACAGCACCTTCCAAACCCACGACCACTTCCATCTAGAAGGACAAGGGCAGCAGATACATGGGAACACCACCACCTGCAAGTTCCCCTCCAAGTCACTCACCATCCTGACCTGGAAATTATTCACTGTCCCTTCACAGTCGCTGGGTCAAAATCCTGGAATTCCCTCCCTAACGGCATTGTGGGTCAACCCACAGCACATGGACTGCAGCGATTCAAGAAGGCAGCTCACCACCACCTTCTCAAGGGGCAACTAGGGATGGGCAATAAATGCTGGCCAGCCAGCGACGCCCATGTCCCACAAATGAATAAAAATAAAACATGCTAAAGTGCTTCACAGGAAGAATGATAAGACAATGGTTTTGACACTGAGACACATAAGGAGACACTAGGACAGCTGAAAAGAAGCTCGGTCAAAGCAGTTGGCTTTAAGGAGTCTCTTAAAAGATAAGTTTGAGTGGTAGAGAGGAAGAGAGGTTTAGGGAGGGAATTATAGAGCTTAGAACCTCAGGTGCTGTGAGCCCACCAATGTTGGAGCGATTCATAGAATCCTACAGTGTAGAAGGGGACCATTCAGCCCATCGAGTCTGCACCAACTTTCTGACAACAATCCTTTCCAGGCTCTATCCCTGTAATGCCACATATTTACCCTGCTAATCCCCATGACACTAAGGGGCAATTTAGCATAGCCAATCATTCTAATACAACAATCAAACAAATAAACTAATTAATTAATGAACTGCCCCTTAAAGGGGCACTGTAACAAATAAAAACTTTACAGGAAACTTATTACATTTAATTTAAGTAATATTTTGGGGGAGGAGATAATGCAACACCCGCTAGTTGTAGAAGGCCTCCAACAAACCGGGGACATAACGTTTTCCCTCTCTGTGGAAAACCCGATTGCGGGCATAACCATGGAAGAGGAGTAGGTAGCCAGGATGAATGACCCCCTGCCAGGACTGGTTCATAACTGAAATTCCAGCTGTTTGAGAGACTCCCGTGGTGAGTCAACCCCACTGGTGGGTGTAGGAAGGTGGACCAGGAACCTTCAACAAAGGAAAGAGCAGCATAGGAGCAGGTTCCTCCAGACAAGAAGGACTGAGTGGCCTCCTTCTGCGCTGTAACCATTTCAAGATTCCAGCTAAACTGGGGGCAGTTATGTGCATGCTTTTGAGGTAGAGAAAGTATTTGGTGAACAGCAGTAGAATTGAACCCATGACCTTGGTGTTATTAGCACCATGCTCCAGCCAGCTGAGCTAACCGGCCATCACCAGGGCGGCACAGTGGTTAGCACTGCTGCCTCACAGCACCAGGGACCCGGGTTCAATTCCAGCCTCGGGTGACTGTGTGGAGTTTGCAAGTTCTCCGTGTCTGCGTGGGTTTCCTCCGAGTGCTCCGGTTTCTTCCCACAGTCCAAAGATGTGCGGGTTAGGTGGATTGGCCATGCTAAATTGCCCCTTATTGTCAGGGGGACTAGCTAGGGTTAATGCATTAAGTTATGGGAATAAGGCCTGGGAGGGATTGTGGTTGGTGCAGACTCGATGGGCCAAATGGCTCCTTCTGCACTGTAGGATTCTATGATTCTTTACACCAATCTCACTTCATACTCTTTTGAGCAAAGCAAATTATCAAATAAGCCACTTGACTAAAGAACCGTTCCTTAAAGCAGCACTGTGCTTCAAGCAGAAACATCAAAGGAAACTGAAGTTAACATGTCAATACACTCCAACTGCATGACACCCAGTGGTCGTGGAAGGCCTCACACATACCAACAGACATGCAATGCTCTTTCTCGAAGGACACCCGGGTGCCAACGAACCCAAGAAAGAGGGGCGGGTAGTCAGGTCAAACAATTCCCTCAATTGTTGTGTGAATCATTAATCATTTGGACCAAATGGCCTGTTTTTGTGCTGTAGTTACTATGACTATTGTTTGATATTCCGATCTAAAGTTGAAAATCCCTAAGCAATAGACCATAGTGGAGGGAGTGGCATAGTGGCATTGTCACTGCACTAGAATCCAGGAGCCAGAGTAATGCCAGGTTCAAATCCCACCACGGCAGATGGTGAAATCTGAACTCAATAAAAATCTGGAATTAAAAGTCTAACGATGACATTGTTGACTGTTGTAAAAACCCATCTGGTTCACTAATGTCCTTTAGAGAAGGAAATCTGCCGTCCTAACCTGGTCTGGCCTACGTTTGACTCCAAAGCCACAGCAACTCCTCAACTGGCCCCGCAAGGGCAATCAGGGATGGGCAATAAATGTTGGCCCACCCAACGATGCCCACATCCAATTAACGAATAAAATAAAACCTTGGCCAGGAGCAGGCTAACAAGGAGATCCGCCAGTTTTTCTTCAAACCACAGAGCTACATAAGTAAGTGACGAGAGGTGAATTGCTCATGCAGTGTGTTGGTAACGTCACAAAGGCCAGAATGGTCTCCTTCTGCCCTACAACCAGTTAAAGAACCCAAATAATCTTGAATAAGATTATGTGTGCAGCAGGCTCCCTTACCAGTACGGGGATTGACCCCGTGACCTCGGTGTTATTTGCGTTATACGCTAACTATCTGGTCTCACCAGTCACTATTGGTCTCTCTTTTGATAAAACAAAAATCAATAAATTGAAACGTTCTGAAATGAGAGAGGGTGGCAATCCCTGGTGGGTCACTGGAACAAAGAAATCTAAACAGCAAAGCAAACTTGCAATACCAAATCAAAATTGATTTTAAAAATTGAGTATAAAAATTGGCAGGTCGTGCTGCAGCTGTACAGAACCTTAGTTAGGCCTCATTTGGAATACTGTGTACAATTCTGGTCGCCACACTACCAGAAGGATGCGGAGGCTTTGGAGAGGGTACAGGAAGAGGTTTACCAGGGTGTTGCCTGGTCTGGAGGGTATTAGCTGTGAGGAGAGGTTGGATCAACTCGGTTTGTTCTCACTGGACCGACGGAGGTTGAGGGGTGACCTGATAGAGGTCTACAAGATTATGAGTGGCATGGACAGAGTGGATAGTCAGATGCTCTTTCCTAGGGGAGAAAAGACAAGTACTAGGGGGCGTAGGTTTAAGGTGCGTGGGGATAAGTTTAGAGGAGATGTGCGAGGCAAGTTTTTTTACACAGAGGGTGGTGTATGTCTGGAACCCGCTGCCCATGGAGGTGTGGGAGCAGGTACGATAGTGGCATATAAGAGGCAACTAGACAGTTGAGTAGGATAGGAACGGAAGGATACGGACTCCGTAAGTGCATTCAGTTTTAGTTTAGGCAGGCATCATGATCGGCGCAGGCTTGGAGGGCTGAAGGGCCTGTTCCTGTGCTGTACTGTTCTTTGTTCTTATCAATGTCGGGGGTGATGATGCACTGCAAAACTCGCAGTGTCCACTGGGTGGGAAAGGCTGGAAGCATACCCGTGAACATGGCCGTCTATCCTCTCCAAGGCCATTCAGCCACAAAAGTAGCCGCTCACAGAGCCAGACAGTCGGGTCAGACTGCCCCCTCAACCATCCCCCGCATGTGCCTCTTACTGGTCACCTTGGCCAGGCTAGTAGCAGGGCTTGCGGTGAGGTCCTCCTCCCTCCGTGCCACCACCACCACTCTCCTCCCCCCCCCCCCCCCCCCCCCCGCTCCCAGCACCAGGTGACTGAAGATCAGGAGTGTGGGGCTGAATTCCAATCAGAAGTTGAGGAGCAGCCCCTTCAGGTAACGAAAAGGGGGCTGCCTCCTCGGGCAATCTACATCAATGTGGAATACAGCAAATACATGCAGCCAGGGAGTCAATGGATCACCTAGCTCCATAATTGCACTGCCCTGCTGTGTGCAACACCCTCTATGTCAGGAAAAAAGGAGGACTCCCACATAGACTGCCTTCTACTGGGGACCTCTCCCATCGCCAGGTGGTGGAACAGAATGCCAAGGCGCGTCCTGACAGAGGAGGAGTGTGTGCCGCAGCAAGCCGTACTGGAAACCCCTCCCGCCAAGCCAAATGGAAAGGCGCACAGTGCGAGTCTCTCTTTACAAGTGCTCGAGATACTGAAATCAATCAATGTCTTTCACCTGTGTATCCTTAACCTCAATAATACAATGAACATACCATTAGGACACCAAGTTCCTAACACGAGCCATTGGGTGGGGGGGGGGGCCCCGGGTGGGGGGGGGGGCCCTCTCCCTATCCTTATCCCAGATGAATTGCATGAATTGCAGCATCAGGTGTCTGCTGAGTGAGCAATGCTCCCATCTCAGAGGCAGAAGGTTGTGGGTTCAAGTCCCACTTTAGACTCTGGTTGAAACTCGCAATGCCACACCGAGGGCGTGCTGCACTGTCAGAAGTGCCATCTCACAGCTGAGACATTAAACCGAGGCCCTGTCTACCCTCTCAGGTGGATGTAAAAGATCCCTGACCACAGTGAAGAGGAGTTCTCCCTCATGTCTTGGCCAATATTAATCCCTTGAGCAACATCACTAAAACAAAAAACACAATGCCACAGTTTGCAGAGTGCAAAGTGACATTTTTCCTACAGAACAACACACCTCAAAAGTATTCCACTGGCTGTCCCAGTGCTTTGAGATGTTCTGAGTTGGTGTAAGGTGCTATAGAAATGCAATTTCCTCCTTTCACACAGTACATTGAGGCTGGATTTGAGGGATCGCTCCAACTTGTTGCATTGCCCAATCTACTGTTTATCCCTCTCCCACAGCCTGAACAGAGAGCAAGGACACTGATCCCACCCACTGGCTTCATCCCCAAGGAACCATCCCAGTGCAAACGTGCTGGTGCAGGCGGTAAACTCGAGTGGCTTTGGTCTGGGATTGAAGAAGGAAGCTTCCTGATGCTGACGGTCCATAAGCCCAGCTGGCAACGTGCCCAGAGAAAGCCCATCAATCTGCCGGCTGAGTGCTGCATTGCAGCAATCACCATAAACAGGGAATTCAAATCATACGAATGGTTGGTTCCTGGTAAATAATGCTTCATGTTGGAATAACAGATAGGAGCTGTCCAAACAGGTCTGCACAACGTGTTGTTCACAGCCAGCCATGCTGATCAAATACCATGACGGGGGTGTTGGGGGAAAGAGGAAACACACTTGTGTCAGGTTTCTACATGTACATTTTTCCACATTCTATCCCACACCAAGTCTCATTCACACATCACGCCTGATCTCGTTGACATACCACCGGCAGGGGTGGCGTCAAGCGGCCCACCCATCAGTGGGCCAACCGCAGCCCTTAAGTGGACAAGTAATTCCCATTTAAGGGCCTCATCCAGCTGCCCCTGGCGAGCGGCCATCTCTACGAAAGCGGGTGGAAGGGATCTCTCCTTAACGAGCCCCCTGGACATTGGGGATCCAGAAAAAGACTCCCCCCAGGGTCCCTAAACGTCCTTGCAGGTTGCTTCCCCACCTCCCGCCCGATATTGGCCTCTCAAAGACCACCCATCCCCCCCCTTGCCTGGGCCTGCCAACTGGGCAGCCAGCGAGACCACCAAACACTTACCCAATCACTCCAATCGAATATTGCACAACCTCTGCGACAAAGTGGAGAGCTGCCAACCCCTGAATGGACTGGACATCCTGCTACTATGAGGCAGAAATGGGCAACACGGTGGCACAGTGGTTAGCACTGCTGCCTCTCAGCGCCAGGGACCTGGGTTCGATTCCCGGCTTGAGTCACTGTGTGGAGTCTGCACCGTGTCTGCGTGGGTTTCCTCCGGGTGCTCCGGTTTCCTCCCACACTCCAAAGATGTGCGGGTTAGTTTGATTGCCCATGCTCAATTGCCCCTCAGCATCAGGGTAATTAACAGGGTAAATAGGTGGGGTTACGGGGATAGGGTCTGGGTGGGATTGTTGTCAGTACAAGGCTCGATGGGCCGAATGGCCTCCTTCTGCACTGTCAGGATTCTGAGATTCTAAAAAATCCCACCTTCAGCTGACTAACGGTCATGTTCGTTTTGGCAGCTGTCCCTACACTGACATTTTAGCCAGGGTGGGACGAGGAACCTGGCGCTTGTAAAATTGAGCCCGTTATCTCCAGATCACTAAACCAGGTCTCTGGATTACGGCCAGCCCAGTAACAAACCATGGGCCGGATTGTCATGGTCTTGAATTGGGTTGGCACGGCGAAGCCAGTGTCCCATGTGCCAGTCTGCAACCTCCATGACCAACACTGTCAACCTCAGCTCGGGTGAGGTGGAGGAACCAGCGAAGTGAAGTCTGCCTCGTCAGTAATTGGATACATTTGTGCGATTAATGAGCCCGGAGGGGCGGTGTGGCCAATGGGAGATGTGAACAGCTCCATCCTATCAGGAGTAGGGTCGGCAGCAGGGAAGGAGGTTAGCGTTAATTCAAAAAAGAATTGAAGTTTTGGCCAAGGTCTATCGCGCAGTAATGACATTTTAACAACACCAACTTTTGCCTGTCCCTATCCCGAGTTCCAGCAATCCATCCATAAGACTATAAGACATGGGAGCAGAATTAGGCCACTCGGCCCATCGAGTCTGCTCCGCCATTCAATCATGGCTGATATTTTTCTCATCCCCATTCTCCTGCCTTTTCCCCATAACCCCATATCCCCTTATTAATCAAGAACCTATCTTTCTCTGTCTTAAAGACACTCAATGACCCGGCCTCCACAGCCTTCTGCGGCAAAGAGTTCCACAGATTCACCACTCTGGCTGAAGATATTCCTCCTCATCTCTGTTTTAAAGGATCGTCCCTTTAGCCTGAGGTTGTGCCCTCTGGTTCTAGTTTTTCCTACTAGCGGAAACATCCTCTCCAGGTCCACTCTATCCAGGCCTCGCAGTATCCTGTAAGTTTCAATAAGATCCCCACTCATCCTTCTAAACGCCAACGAGTACAGACCCAGAGTCCCCAACCATTCCTCATATGACAAGTTCTTCATTCCAGGGATCATTCTTATGAACCTCCTCTGGACCCTTTCCAAGGCCAGCACATTCTTCCTTAGATATGGGGCCCACAATACTCCAAATGGGGTCTGACCAGAGCCTTATACAGCCTCAGAAGTACATCCCTGCTCTTCTATTCTAGCCCTCTCAACATGAATGCTAACATTGCATTTGCCTTCCTAACTGCCGACTGAACCTGCACGTTAACCTTAAGAGAATCTTGAATAATGACTCGGGAATCCCTTTGTGTTTCTGATTTCCGAAGCATTTTCTCATTTAAACAATAGTCTATGCCTCCATTCCTCCTTCCAAAGTGCATAGCCTCACACTTTTCCACATTGTATTCCATCTGCCACTTCTTTGTCCATTCTCCTAACCTGTCCAAGTCCTTCTGCAGCCCCCCTGCTTCCTCAATACTACCTGTCCCTCTACATATCTTTGTATCATCTGCAAACTTGGCAACAGTGCCTTCAGTTCCTTCCTCCAAATCGTTAATGTATGTGAAAAGTTGTGGTCCCAGCATCCTTCTTGACCAGTTCAAATCCTGCAGACTCCATCCTTTTCTCTTTAACCATTCACAGACAGCAGTCACAACAGTGGCTCCTGAGTTGGGCCACAGTCTGGCCCACTCCCCTCACCCGGACATTGACGGAAATCCCCATCAGTTCCCGGGTCTCAAATGGGCGGGGGTGTGAGGGGCAAGTTCGTGACCCATTGATCAAATCGCCTCCCATATCCCGCCCCCCTGACCCCAACCCCGGGTAAATCCAACCTTGTAGGCAGGATTTTACACCCTCACTCGTCCCAAAACTGTAAAATCCCACCCGAGGTCAACAGACCTTCCGATTGGGTGGTAAAGTTGGCCGGTGCATCTCTATCTCTGTCTGGGTGCCTGTGTGTACAGAAGCGAGGTTCAGGAGGGGTACCTGTTCAGTCCTTGGCAGTAGCCAATGTCGGGGTTTTGCCACGAGTAGGCCAGTAGCACGCGGCGCAGTTTCTGAACCATCTTGGAGGTCGGGGAGTTGAAGAGCCTGTTGTTGGTCAGAGTCCGGTCGAGATCCAACTCGATCTGCTTGGACGCTGCTCGGTCTTTGTTCTTACACAGCCTCAGCAGCTCCTGGTAACGTTTCGAACCGTATCGCTCTCGAATGTGCCGAACCCACCGGTTGATGCACCATTTCCAGACTTGCTGCCGGTACTCCTTGGGGACGCCGTTACGGATCATGTTCTTTAACTCTGGCGATGGCAGGAGCTCACTGGCGCTCCTGCCCGAGAGCTGGTTTGCCCACTTAACCTGGATGGCTTTCTCCTGGCCTTCCTGACTGGCTATCAGCTGCATGGATTTCCGCTGGAGCGCCTGGATTTTGGCCAATAGGATCTTGTCCTGCACCGGCGAAGACACAATCTTGAAGCCATATTCGTCGTACTCACTGGGATAGGGAGAAAGAAACAGAAATCACTGATGTACGGAGCCACAAGTTAGGAGAAGATGATCATAGAATCCCTACAGAAGGAAGACATTCAGCCCATCGAGTCTGCACCAACTCTCCAACAGAGTATCTTACCCTGGCCCACCTCCTGCCCTATCCCCGCAATCCCACATATTTACCCCACTAATCCTCCTGACCAGCACATCATTGGATACTAAGGGGCAATTTAGCATGGCCAAACCACCTAACCTACACATCTTTGGACACTAAGGGACAATTTAGCATGGCCAAGTCCTCTAACCTACACATCTTTGGACACTAAGGGGCAATCTAGCATGGCCAATCCACCGAACCTGCACATCACTGGACCAAAAAAAACATTTTTTCAGTTCTGGCGATGCACTATCTTCAGCGTCAGCTGTAGCTCAGACGGTAGCACAGTTTCACGTCAGAGACAGAACATTACGGGTTCAAGTCCCACCCCAATAGAACATTCCAGAGCAACACTGCCAGTGCGGCTCTGAGGAAGTAGTGCACAGTTGGAGGTGCCGTGTCTCGGAAGACATGTTGAACCAAGGTGGACTTCCCGTTAATATATCAAAGAGTAGGAGAGATTACACTAACCAATGTTTATCCCTCAACCAATATCTTAAGGAGGCACTTTATCTGGTCATCATCACATTGGATCTTGCTGTGTGCAATCGAGTGGTGTGGAGCAACTATGGGTCAATAACTTGCTTGTTGATTTTACAGTTGTTCACGGGTTAATTGTTGTGATTGAATTTTCCAGTTGTCAATTGTGTTGGTCAGAATCATCTGGTTACGGTGGTATAGTGGTTAGCACTGCTGCCTCACAGCGCCAGGGACCCGGGTTCAATTCTGGCCTTGGGTCAGTGTCTGTGTGGAGTTTGCACATTCTCCCTGTGTCTGCGTGGGTTTCCTCCCACAGTCCAAAGATGTGGGGGTTAGGTGGATTGGCCATGCTAAATGGGGATTAACAGGATAAACATGTGGGGTTAGAGGAATAGGGCCTGGGCGGGATTGTGTTCGGTGGGCCGAATGGCCTCCTTCTGTACTGTAGGGATTCTGTGTTCGTACCCTCGAGGGGAGTATAAAAATGACGACTGTAACGATCGTATCTTTGAGCAGGACTTGGCTTGCTCATTATGTCTCCCTTGCTCATGCCGGGATAAACTTCGATACTCTACATACCACTGTCCCAGGTGCTGCAAAACTCCGCAACGCCATAGTTCCCACAATAGTCACAGCACTTTCAACATACTTTGTTGGCTGTAAGGTGCTTTAGAACACCCTGAGGTCATGAAGCATAATGCAAATCCTTCTTTATTTTTATTTTATTACTTGGTGTCACAAGTAGGTTTACATTAACACTGCAATAAAGTTACTGTGAAAATCCCCTAGTTGCCACACTACGGCGCCTGTTCGGGTACACTGAGGGAGAATTTAGCATGGCCAATGCACCCTAACCAGCACGTCTTTCAGACTGTGGGAGGAAACCGGAGCACCCGGAGGAAACCCACGCAGAGAACGTGCAGACTCCGCACAGACAGTGACCCAACCGGGAATCGAACCCGGGTCCCTGGCGCTGTGAGGCAGCAGTGCTAACCCACTGTGCCACCGTGCTGCCCTTCTTCCTGCAATTGATAATTTCCCCCCCAAATTTTAAGAGTTGAAAGCTGATTCTGTGAACAGGGAGAGACTGTGAGATCAAGGAGTAAATGGAACATTTTACTTAGGAGCAGGCGTAGGCCATTCGGTCTCTTGAGCCTGGACACCCTTGTCTATGAAAAATTGTTCAATAATAAAACAAGGAATGTGTTTAAAATTAATAACCAGCCACTGTCCCAGTTCCTCAGTTTCAGAACCACAGGATACTCCAGTACAGAAGAGGCCTTTCGGCCCATCGAGTCTGCACTGACGCATGAAAGGCCCAGACCTGTCCACCGAATGCCACTTGCCAGCACTTGGCCCATAGCCTTGAATGTTACGATGTGCCAAGTACTCATCCAGGTACTTTTTAAAGGATGTGAGGCATCCCGCCTCCACCACCCTCCCAGGCAGCACATTCCAGACCGTCAGCACTCTGAGTAAAAAAGATTTTCCTCAAATCCCCACTAATCCTCCCACCTCTCACTTTTACCTTGCAAAACTGACCCTTCAGCTAAGGGGGACAGCTGCCCCCTATCCACCCTGTCCATGCCCCTCATAATCTTGAACACCTCAATCAGGTCGCCCCTCAGTCTTCTCTGCTCCAGCAGAGAGCATTTGAGCTTCATCTCAAATAATAATGTTTGGTTTCAAATTAAATACAATTTCATCTCTTTTCCCATTTCCCTCAGCAGGAGAGCATTGGATATTTCTGGAGAAATGGTTCTTATCCAGATTCAGGTTTTTAGGTGTCCAGATCACCAACAACCTGTCCTGGTCCCTCCATGCCGACGCTATAGTTAAGAAAGCCCATCAACGTCTCTACTTTCTCAGAAGACTAAGGAAATTTAGCATGTCACGACTCTCTCCAACTTTTACAGATGCACCATAGAAAGCATTCTTTCCGGTTGTATCACAGCTTGGTATGGGCTCCTGCTCTGCCCAAGACCGCAAGGAACTACAAAAGGTCGTGAATGTAGCCCAATCCATCACGCAAACCAGCCTCCCATCCATTGACTCTGTCTACACTTCCCGCTGCCTCGGCAAAGCAGCCAGCATAATTAAGGACCCCACGCACCCCAGACATTCTCTCTTCCACCTTCTTCCGTCGGGAAAAAGATACAAAAGTCTGAGATCACGTACAGACAGACTCAAGAACAGTTTTTTCCCTGCTGCCGTCAGACTTTTGAATGGACTTACCTTGCATTAAGTTGATCTTTCTCTACACCCTAACTATGACTGTAACACTACATTCTGCACTCTCTCATTTCCTTCTCTATGAACAGTATGTTTTGTCTATAGCACACAAGAAACAACACTTTTCACTGTATGTTAATACATGTGACAAGAATAAATAAAGATCAAATCAAAATTTCCAGTGACTTTTTTAATTCTTTCATGGGATGTGAGGGTCACTGGCAAGGGCAGCATTTGTTGCCCATCGCCAACTGCCCTCGAGAAGGTGATGGGGTGGGCTAGGGCGGGATGCAAGGGGGAAGAGATGCTGGCGTTGTGATAATATAACTGGATTAGTATTCCTGAGGCCCAGGCTAATGATCTGAAGACATGGGTTCAAATCCCACCAGAACGCCAGTGGAACTTAAATTGAATTAAATAATAAATCTGAAGTCAGGCTCAGTAATGGTGACCATGGAAGTATCACCGATTGTTATAAAAACCCATCTGGTTCACTAGTGTCCTTTAAGGAAGGAAATCTGCCGTCCTTACCTGGTCTGGCCTACATGTGACTCCAGAGCCACAGCAATGTGGTTGAATTATGTGGGTTGCGGGTCAACCCACAGCACATGGACTGCAACGATTCAAGAAGGCAATTCACCACCACCTTCTCAAGGGCAACTAGGGATGGGCAATAAATGCTGGCCAGCCAGCGATGTCCCACGAATGAATTAAAAAAATCTTAACTACCCTCTGAAATGGCCCAGCGAGCCACTCAGTTCAAGGGCAATTAGGGATGGGCAATAAATGTTGCCCTTGCCAACGATGCCCACATCTTATGGAAGAATGAACACACACAGACGGTAATCCTTCATAACAAAGGAGAGATATTCCAAATTAAGATGCACCATCTTGTTCTTCACTCACTTGAAAAATCCACCGACTTGGTTGCCAGGTTTAGCTTTGACCTCCCATTTTGACTGGTCAGCAATGATCTCTTTGACCACCTGCTGCTGCGTCTCCTCCTGCTTGCTGGTGTTGTCCTGGAGCTTTCGGATCATCGACAAGTACTTGCTCTCAACCTGACAGCATTTGGCCTCCAAAGCGGCACACTGCAGAGAGAGAAGGAAAAGCTCGAAACATCAAAAGAAAAATAAACAGCTGGCACGCCTGACTTGCCGACAGCTTTAGTTCAGGCAGAAAGTAAACCTTTAGCGCTGGCAGCCTGAGCGACGCAGGGTTTGAATTGAGGAAGTACGGGCAAAATGTTGCCACAGGTTGGAGGGCTAGTGACCAGAGGATGTAGGTTTAAGACATTTGGCAAAATAATCGGGCAGGACAGTGGCACATTGGTTAGCACTGCTACCTCACAGCGCCAGGGACCCGGGTTCGATTCCCAGCTTGGGTCACTGTCTGTGCGGAGTCTGCACGTTCTCCCCGTGTCTTTGTGGGTTTCCTCCGGGTGCTCCGGTTTCCTCCTACAGTCCGAAAGATGCGGGTTAGGTGCATTGGCTGTGCTAAGTCACCCCTTAGTGTTCAAAGATGTGTACATTAGATGGTCGCATCAGCTTTTCCACAAGGACTGGTGTCAGGCTGTTGCAAATCGCTGAGTTATTTGTCACAATAAGGGTGGGTGGAATATCAGAGGGGAAAATTAAGAAGTGCATTCCACGCAGCGTGGAGAGGGTTGCAAACTTTCAAACAATCTGACAATGCGAAGGGCTGTGAGGACCAAGAATAATGCTGCTTTAAACTGTCCTTCAATGTGCAAACAAATGAGGTTATTATCTTTTATAAATACAGGAAATTTGATGTTTAAACAGGAACCATTAATGTAAAAAAAGCATTAAGTTATTTACTAGCTAATTGCCCCAACTATGTGTACAAAAACTTGACACAGGGTGGCACAGTGGTTAGCACTGCTGCCTCACAGCACCAGGGACCCGGGTTCGATTCCCGTCTTGGGTCACTGTCCATGCGGAGTCTGCACCTTCTCCCCGAGTCTACATGGATTTCCTCCGTGTAGTCCGGTTTCCTCCCACAGTCCAAAGATGTGCGGGTTAGGTGGATTGGCTGTGCTAAATTGCCCCTTAGTGTCACAAGATGTGTAGATTAGTGGGGTAAATGCACAGGGTTATGGGATAAGTCCGGGGGTGGGCCTGGGTAAGATGTTCTTTCAGAGAGTCGGCGCAGACTCGATGGGCTGAAAGGCCTCCTTCTGCACTGCAGGGATTCTACGATGTGGAAATAACTTTCTGAGAGTTGCATCAGAAATTCCTTTCATTGACTTCAGTAACTGAGGGAGGTGTGACACAGAGAGGGCTGAAGGAAAATGGATGTGATTTGTGAAAAAAACAATCATTAGATATTCTGACCAGCCATACTGCGTCAGATGCACTCTTCGTGGGATCAGCTTGCATTTTGAATGTATCAGATGCAATGGGAGGAATTTGCTCATTCGCCACCAGGGGGAGAGCATCTCTCACACACACACTTCATTTAGCATAGCTCCCTCTCACACTCTCCCCTCAGAACCCGCTGCAGTTTACTGAACAAGGATCAAGACAAAACTAAGGGAAAAAGTTGAGTTAATTGTTAAATTGGCAGCACAATTTCCCAGAGGAAAAGCTGTAACTAGTGGAGTGCACACAGTAAGGAGTCTAACAACACCAGGTTAAAGTCCAACAGGTTTATTTGGTAGCAAACGCCACTAGCTTTCGGAGCGCTGCTCCATTAGTGGAGTGCCACAGGAATCAGTTCTGGGGTCCCTATTTATTATTGTAACTATTTACAATCTATATCAACGACTTGGATCAGCCATTGCTGATGTAAGTAGGAAAGAAAATTGTGAGGAGGCTACAAAGGAATGTTTATTTTTTTTATTAGTGTCACAAGTAAGGCTTACATTAACACTGCAATGAAGTTACTGTGAAAGTCCCCTAGTCGCCACATTCCAGTGCCTGTTTGGGTACACTGAGGGAGAATTTAGCGTGGCCAGTACACCTAACCAGCATGTCTTTCAGACTGTGGGAGGAAACCGGAGCACCCGGAGGAAACTCATGCAGACACGGGGAGGACGTACAAACTCCACACGAACAGTGACCCAAGCCGGGAATCGAACCCGGGTCCCCGGCGCTGTGAGGCAGCAGTGCTGCCGTGCCGCCCCAGGTTAAGCGAGTGGACAAAAATAGCTGATGAAACGTAATATTGGAAAATGTGATGTTGTCCACTTTGATCAGAAGGATAGGAAAATAGAATATTCTTTAAATGGAGAGAAACTGCAGAATGCTGTGGTACATCTGGGTGACCTTGTGTATGAATCACAAAAAGTTAGCACCCAGGTAAAGGAATTAATTAGGAAGGCAAATGGAATGTTGGGCTTTATTGCTAAAAGGGAAGTCTTGCTGCAACTGTAGAGGGCACTGGTGACACCACAGGCAACGGTAAAGTCACCATATTCAAAGATGGCCATTAGCTGCTCTCTCCCTTTGAGGCAGGGGGGGAGCTGACTGGTGGTGATTTAACCTGAGGGTCAGCACCTCAGGCGAGGGGCAAGGTTGAGGAGGTGGGGCAAGGCCTCAGCCGGTACGGGAATTGAACCTGTGCTGTTGGCATCGCTCTGCATCACAAACCAGCCATCCAGCCAACTGAGCTAAAAGACCCCCAAGAAGTGAACAGAACACCTGACTTGGTCTGAAAGGCTCATCTGGGATTTGAATCTGGGACTTGCCACTTATTTGATGTCTGAATTTACCAAAGCAAGAATCACCCCTTGCCCAACAAGCTGGTGAGAACACAAACCAGTGAGACTACACCTGGACCGCTGTCTACAGTTTTGGTCATCTTACTTAAGGAAGGATATAATTGCATTGTAAGTAGTTCAGAGAATTCTCTTTAGGCTAATTCTGGAGTGGTTGGTTTGTGGTACAGGGAAAGGTTGCACAAGTTGCCACATTGGAGTTTAGAAGAATGAGGTGTGACCTTCCTGAAAGTCATGATGTGGAGATGCCGGCGTTGGACTGGGGTAAACACAGTAAGAAGTTTAACAACACCAGGTTAAAGCCCAACAGGTTTATTTGGTAGCAAAAGCCACACAAGCTTTCGGAGCTCCAAGCCCCTTCTTCAGGTGAGTGGGAATTCTGTTCACAAACGTTTGTGAACAGAATTCCCACTCACCTGAAGAAGGGGCTTGGAGCTCCGAAAGCTTGTGTGGCTTTTGCTACCAAATAAACCTGTTGGACTTTAACCTGGTGTTGTTAAACTTCTTACCTTCCTGAAACACAGAGGAGTCTGAGGGACCCGCACAGGGTGGATGTGAGACAACGATTCCCCTCATGGGAGAATCTAGAACTTGGGGGAGGGGGCACCAATTTAAAAATAAGGGGTCTCCCATTAAGATGGAGATGAAATCACAGAAACCCTACAGTGCAGAAGGAGGCCATTCAGCCCATCGAGTCTGCACCGACAACAGTTTCACCTAGCCCTATCCCCGTAACCCCACATATTTACCCCACTAATCCCTCTAACCTACGCATCCCAGGACACAAAGAGGCAATTTAGCATAGCCAATGTATCTAACCCGCACACCTTTGGACTGTGGGAGGAAACCGGACTACACGGAGGAAACCCACGCAGACAAGGGGAGAATGTGCAAACTCCACACAGACAGTGACCCAAGCCGGGAATCGAACCTGGGTCCCTGGAGCTGTGAGGCAGCAATGCTAACCACTGTGCCACCGTGTCGCCCCGGTATTAGTTCTCTCCGAGGGTTGCTAGTCTTTGGAGTTCTCTTCCCTAGAGAGCAGTGGAAGCTGGGTCGTTGAATATATTCAAAATTGATTCTTTAACCTACAAGACAGTCACGGGTTATGGGAGACAGGCAGAAAAGTGGCCCAATCAGATCAGTCATGATCTTGCCGAATGATGGAGCAGGCTCGAGGGGCCGAATGGCCTACTCCTGATCCTGTTTGTAACGATCCCAGCTCAAATGCTTTATTCATTCTGAAGGATACGGATGTCAGGGTCAAATCCAGCAGCCTGTTCCTCATCACCTCCCTCCCCCTCGAGAAGGTGATGGTGAGTAGCCTTGCTGAGCTGCTACAGTCAGTGTGGTGGAAGTTGTCTTGCGGCACTGTCAGGGAGGGAATCCCGGTCGCAGTGTCTACCATGACCACCCCATACCTTCATATCCAGAGCCTTCTCCCGATCAGCAGTGGCCTGCCAAAGCTTGGTAACCTGGTAGATCTCCGAGTTTAAGAACTTGTTTTGGGTTTTGTAAGCATCTTGATCATCCTGTCAAATAAAGAAGTTCAAACAGGTAAACTTCACAGTAACAATGGTTTAGTGTTTTTAAAAGTGGATTTGAAGAAATGTGACGGTAATTTCAAACATCAAAAACTATGGTTTCTTAAAAGAAAAAGATTTTATAAACCATCGAATAAGCATCGATACAGATTCTCCAACTCTTACACACCTTACGTTTAAACCGGTTCCTGCTGTTTTTTTCCCTCAAATTCACAACTATTTTCAAACTAAACTAAATCTTCTTTCAATAAACCCAATGGTTTGGAATATGCGAGAGAGTGAGGTCCCCATTTGCATTCTGCCTTTCAATAGGTAAAGAATAACAACCTGCATTTATATGGGGGTGGCATGATGGCACAGTGGTTAGCACTGCTGCCTCACAGCGCCAGGGACCCGGGTTCAATTCCCGGCTTGGGTCACTGTCTGCGTGGAGTTTGCACATTCTCCCCGTGTCTGCATGGGTTTCCTCCGGGTGCTCCTGTTTCCTCCCACAGTCCAAAGATGTGCGGGTTGGGTTGATTGGCCATGGTAAATTGCCCCTTGGTATCAGGTAGACTAGCTAGGGTAAATGCATGCGGCTATGGGGATAGGGCCTGGCTGGGACTGTGGTCAGTGCAGACTCGATGGGTTGAATGGCCTCCTTCTGCACTGTAGGATTCTATGATTCTCTGATCTATATAGCAGTGTCTTTCATGTAATAAAACATCCCAAGGCACTTCACAGGGGAGGCTGTGGTGTAGTTGCATTGTCACTGGACTAGTTACCCAGAGACCGAGGTTCAAACCCTACAGGGGCAGATGGTAAAATTTGAATTCAATAAAAATCTGGAATTAAAAGTCAATTAATGATCATGAAACCATTTATCAATTGTCAGAAAAACCCATCTGGTTCACTAATGTCCTTTAGGGAAGGAAATCTGTCATCCTTACCCGGTCTGGCCTACATGTAGGAATGGGCAATAAATGCTGGACCCAGCCAGCGACGCCCACAGCCCATGAACAAACAAAACAAACTGACACTGAGCCACGCCAGGACATGTTAAGGCCACGTTAATGGTCAGAAGCTCAGTCACAGAGGGAGGCATTCCGGAGCATGGGAAAGGAGAGGTTTGGGGAAGTGGGAATTTCAGAGCTTAGCAGCTGAAGATTCAGACACCAAAGCGATGGAAATTGTGGATGCGTGAGGAATCTCCATGGGCTGAAGGTGGTCACAGAGTTAGGAAGAATCAAAGCCACAGCTGGGCTATTGCCACACATATGAAATCGTAGAATCATAGAATCCCTACAGTGCAGAAGGAGGCCATTCGGCCCATTGAACCTGCACCAACCACAATCCCACCCAGGCCCTATCCCCATAACCCTTTACCCTAGCTATTCCCACCTATTCCCCTAAGGGGCAATTTGGCATGGCCAATCCACCTAACCAAAACATCTTTGGACTGTGGGAGGAAATCGGAGCACCTGGAGGAAACCCACGCAGACACGAGGAGAACGTGCAAACTCCACGCAGATCAGTGATCCAAGGCCGGAATTGAACCCGGGTCCCTGACGCTGTGAGGCAGCAGTGCTAATCACTGTGCCACCATGCCGCCCCTTTTTAAAGTTTATTTATTAGTGTCACAAGCAGGCTTACATTCACACTGCAATGAAGTTACTGTGAAAATCCCCTAGTTGCCACACTCTGGCGCCTGTTTGGGTACACTGAGGGAGAAATTGGCCAATTGGAGGAGCTCAGAAATTCTGGTGGGCTGGAAGAGTTGGTGAAGATAAGGAGGATAATGAACTTGGACTCCACCACTTTTACCCATTGTGTTAAATAATCCATCAAATTTTAGCTATGACTGCACAAAGGGTTACTTTCGTTAATCGCTTCACTATTGGTGACCGTGATTCCGCTACCTGGGCCCTAAGTGCCGGAATTTCCTCTCTAAACCTCCTGCATATCACTCTCACCCCTCCTTTGATGCGTTCCTTAAAACTGCCCTTTTGGCCAATCTTTTGGTCCCCAAGTCGCCTCGTTTTAAAAAAATTATTCATTCTTGGGACATGGGCATCGCTGGCTGGCCAGCATTTATTGCCCATCCCTAGTTGCCCTGGGGGCAGGATGGTGGTGAGCTGCCTTCTTGAATCGCTGCAGTCCATGTGCTGTGGGTTGACCCACAATGCCGTTAGGGAAGGAATTCCAGGACTTTGACCCAGCGACTGCGAAGGAACGGCCGATATATTTCCAAGTCAGGATGGTGAGTGGCTTGGAGAGGAACTTGCAGGTGGTGGTGTTCCCATGTATCTGCTGCCCTTGTCCTTCTAGATGGAAGGCTTTGTCTAAGGATCTTTGGCGAATTTCTGCAGTGCACCTTGTAGATGGTACACACTGCTGCTACTGAGTGTCGGTGGTGGAGGAAGTGGATGTTTGTAGATGTGGCGCCAAACAAGCGGGCTGCTTTGTCCTGGATGGAATTGAGCTTCTTGAGTGTTGTTGGAGCTGCACCCATCCAGGCAAGTGGGGAGCATTCCATAACACTCCTGACTTGTGCCTTGTAGATGGTGGACAGGCTTTGGGGAATCAGGAGGTGAATTATTCGCCGCAGTATTCCTAGCCTCTGACCTGCCCTTGTAGCCACTGATATTTTTTTTTAGAAACCCTACAGCACAGAAAGAGGCCATTCGGCCCATCGAGTCTGCACCGACCACAATCCCACCCAGACCCTAACCCCATATCCCTACATATTTACCCACTAACCCCTCTAACCTACGCATCTCATGACACTAAGGGCAATTTTTTAGCATGGCCAATCAAACTAACCCGCACATCTTTGGACTGTGGGAGGAAACCGGAGCAGCTGGAGGAAACCCATGCAGACACGAGGAGAACGTGCAAACTCCACACGGACGGTGACCCAAGCCGGGAATCGAACCCAGGTCCCTGGAGCTGTGAAGCAGCAGTGCTAACCACTGTGCTACCGTGCCAACCCTTATTATGGTTGAGCTTCTGGTCAATGGTAACCCCAAGGACGTTGATAGTGGGGGATTCAGTGATGGTTACACCATTGAATGTCAAGGGGTGGTGGTTGGAGTGTCTTCTATTGGTGATGGTCATTGCCTGGCATTTGTGTGGAGCGAATGTTACTTGCCACTTGTCAGCCCAAGCCTGGACATTGTCCAGATCTTGTTGCATTTGAACATGGACTGCTTCACTATCTGAGGAGTTGCGAATGGCGCTGAACATTGTGCAATCATCAGCGAACATCCCCACTTCTGACCTTATGACGGAGGGAAGGTCATTGATGAAGCAGCTGAAGATTGTTGGGCCTAGGACACTACCCTGAGGGACTCCTGCAGAGATGTCCTGGAGCTGAGCTGACTGACCCTCCACAACCACAACCATCTTCCTATGTACCAGGTATGAACCAGCGGAGAGTTTTCCCCCTGATACCCATTGATTCCAGTTTCGCTAGGGCTCCTTGATGCCACACTTGGTCGAATGCGGCCTTGATGTCAAGGGCTGTCACTCCCACCTCACCTCTGGAATTCAGCTCTTATGTCCATGTTTGAACCAAGGCTGTAATGAGGTCAGGAGCTGAGTGACCCTGGCGAAACCCAAACTGGGTCACTGGGCATTGTGCATCTTGGTGTCAGATTTTGGTGGGTAAATGACTCCTGCCAAGTGCTCCGCAATGTTTTATAATGGGAAACAGTCTGAAAGTGAGAGACAAGCCTCTCAAGAGCAAAGTTAAGAAACACTTCTGCGCATGAGGGTGGTAGAAGTTTGGGAAATCCTCTGCAAACAATACGAGATCTATTGTCCATTTTAAATCCAACACTGAAAGGTTTTGTCAGCCAAAGTTTGTGAAGAGATGTGTGGCAAAGACGGTGTGTGTGGAGTTAGGGGGCTGGTTAGCTACAATCTCATGAAGTGGCAAACAGCCTTCAAGGGGCAAATGGCCTCCTCCTGTCCCTACACAAATATAAGTTTGTGTTGTCATAAGACATAGGAGCAGAATTAGGCCACTCGGCCCATCGAGTCTGCTCTGCCATTCAATCATGGCTGATATTTTTCTCATCCCCATTCTCCTGCCTTTTCCCCATAACCTCTGATCCCCTTATTAATCAAGAACCTATCTATCTCTGTCTTAAAGACACTCAATGACCTGGCCTCCACAGCCTTCTGCGGCAAAGAGTTCCACAGATTCACCACTCTCTGGCTGAAGAAATTCCTCCTCATCTCTGCTTTAAAGGATCGTCCCCTTAGCCTGTGGTTGTGCCCTCTGGTTCTAGTTTTTTCTACTAGTGGACACATCCTCTTCATGTCCACTCTATCCAGGCCTTGCAGTATCCTGTAAGTTTCAATAAAATCCCCCCTCATCCTTCTAAACTCCAACGAGTACAGACCCAGAGTCCTCAACCATTCCTCATACGACAAGCTCTTCATTCCAGGGATCATTCTTGTGAACCTCCTCTGGACCCTTTCCAAGGCCAGCACATCCTTCCTTAGATACGGGGCCCAAAACTGCTCACAATGGTCCAAATGGGGTCTGACCTGAGCCTTATACAGCCTCAGAAGTACATCCCTGCTCTTGGAGTCTAGCCCTCTCGACATGAATGCTAACATTATCATCAGAAAACCAAATTACCTTGAGATGTGCAATTCTGTCCTCCAGTTTTCTCATGGTCTCTGCGGTGAGTTTGTCACAGTTTTCTGGGAGGGAGTTTTCGTTGGCCATCTGTTCGGAGAGTTTCAAGATGACCTCCTGCTTGGCGTGGTTCTTCTCCATCAGCAGCAGGGCATGTTGCTTCAACTCATCGGTCAGATCCGTCTGCAGCCGCAGCCTCAGCTCCAGCTCCTGCTTCTCCTTCTCCAGCAGGCTGATCCGCTTTCCCAGCTCCCCGATCTGCCGGACTTTGTGCCGCACCAGCTCCAGGCGGGTGGAATCATCGGCGGAGAGGTACGAGGCACAGGCTCTCTTCTCCTGCTGTGCCGCCTCGAGGGCCCTGTGCAAGAGCTTGACCAATTCCTGCCACCAATAAAATCGGCAAAGGTCAAACGGTCAACCTAACAATTCATTTTAAAACAAATCTTGCAATCCCACCTCAAAAACTGAAAAAAAACAAAATGATTTAAGTTCTAGAGAGAGTGCAGAGAAGGTCTACTGGGGTGATACATAGAGTCATAAACTCATAGAGATATACAGCACGAAAACAGGCCCTTCGGCCCAAAAACGGTTGATGAAGGAAGGGCCGTGGATGTCGTCTATATGGATTTCAGTAAGGCATTTGACCAAGTACCACATGGCAGGTTGGTTAAGAAGGTTAAGGCTCATGGGATACAAGGAGAAGTGGCTAGATGGGTGGAGAACTGGCTTGGCCATAGGAGACAGAGGGTAGTGGTCGAAGGGTCTTTTTCCGGCTGGAGGTCTGTGACCAGTGGTGTTCCGCAGGGCTCTGTACTGGGACCTCTGCTATTTGTGATATATATAAATGATTTGGAAGAAGGTGTAACTGGTGTTATCAGCAAGTTTGCGGATGACACGAAGATGGCTGGAATTGCGGATAGCGAAGAGCATTGTCGGGCAATACAGCAGGATATAGATAGGCTGGAAAATTGGGCGGAGAGGTGGCAGATGGAGTTTAATCCGGATAAATGCGAAGTGATGCATTTTGGAAGAAATAATGTAGGGAGGAGTTACACAATAAATGGCAGAGTTATCAGGAGTATAGAAACACAGAGGGACCTAGGTGTGCAAGTCCACAAATCCTTGAAGGTGGCAACACAGGTGGAGAAGGTGGTGAAGAAGGCATATGGTATGCTTGCCTTTATAGGACGGGGTATAGAGTATAAAAGCTGGAGTCTGATGATGCAGCTGTATAGAACGCTGGTTAGGCCACATTTGGAGTACTGCGTCCAGTTCTGGTCGCCGCACTACCAGAAGGACGTGGAGGCATTAGAGAGAGTGCAGAGAAGGTTTACCAGGATGTTGCCTGGTATGGAGGGTCTTAGCTATGAGGAGAGATTGGGTAGACTGGGGTTGTTCTCCTTGGAAAGACGGAGAATGAGGGGAGATCTAATAGAGGTGTACAAGATTATGAAGGGTATAGATAGGGCGAACAGTGGGAAGCTTTTTCCCAGGTCGGAGGTGACGATCACGAGGGGTCACGGGCTCAAGCTGAGAGGGACGAAGTATAACTCAGACATCAGAGGGACATTTTTTACACAGAGGGTGGTGGAGGCCTGGAATGCGCTGCCAAGTAGGGTGGTGGAGGCAGGCACGCCGACATCGTTTAAGACTTACCTGGATAGTCACATGAGCAGCCTGGGAATGGAGGGATACAAACGATTGGTCTAGTTGGACCAAGGAGCGGCACAGGCTTGGAGGGCCGAAGGGCCTGTTTCCTGTGCTGTACTGTTCTTTGTTCTTCCATGCCAACCAGGTTTCCTCAACTGAACTAGTTCCATTTGCCCGTGTTTGGCCCATATCCCTCTAAACACAATCAAGGATCCCACGCACCCCGGGCATTCTCTCTTCCACTTTCTTCCGTCGGGAAAAAGATGCAAAAGTCTGAGGTCACAGACCAACCGACTCAAGAACAGCTTCTTCCCTGCTGCCGTCAGACTTTTGAATGGACCTACCTTGTATTAAGTTGATCTTTCTCTACACCCTAGCTATGACTGTAACACTACATTCTGCACTCTCTCCTTTCCTTCTCTATGAACAGTATGCTTTGTCTATATAGTGCGCAAGAAACAATACTTTCACTGTATGCTGATACATGTGACAATAATAAATCAAATCAAAATCAAATTAAACCTTTCCCTCTCTGTGTACCTGTCCAAATGTCTTTTAAATGTTGTAACTGTACCCGTCTCTACCAACTCCTCTGGCCGCTCATCCCAAACACTTCAGCCTGTGTGTGAAAAAGTTGTCCCTCATGTCCCTTTTAAATCTTTCCCCTTACCAGCACTAAAGAATTTTAATTATGTGGAGAGATTCAGGATTTGGAAATGACTGGTACTGCTCTGGACTGGAGTTCCAATTTAAGGCACACAGACCAGTACAGACCAGTTCAGAACAGTTTGTGCCAGTTCAGAACAGTTCGTGCCAGTTCAGAACAGTTCGTGCCAGTTCAGAACAGTTCGTGCCAGTTCAGAACAGTTCGTGCCAGTTCAGAACAGTACCAGTTCAGGCCAGTACCAGTTCCTTCCCCAGGTTCTATTGGATTTTTCTCCTGAATGAGGATCTGGAATTGATTTCCTTCTAGCAGAGAAGGCAGCTGGTCATTAATCTCTGGAACTCTCTCCCCCACTGCTCTCCACAGATAACAACCCTTCGAGGGAAGAAATTCCTTCTCATCCCCATCTTAAATGGAGACCCTTTCATTTGAAACTGTATGCCCGAGTTCCAGGTTCCCCTGTCAGGGGAAACATCCTCCCAGCACCTTGCCAAGACTCTCAGAATCTTATCTGTTTCAAATCACTTGGAATGCCGTGAGTAACAGGAGCAGGTGATATCATAGAATCATAGAATCCCTACAGTCAGAAGGTGGACATTCAGCCCATGTGTAAATGGCTTTTCCATTCCTACCATCTAATAAAACTAGCAAACGCTTGAATCATAGAATCCCTACAGTCAGAAGGTGGACATTTGGCCCATCAAGCCTGCAACGACAACAATCCCAGCCAGGTCCTATCCCCGTAACCTCACGTATTTACCCTTGCTGGTCCCGCTGACACTAATGGCCAATTTAACATGGCCAATCCACCTAACCTGCACATTTTTGGACTGCATGACCCAGGCCGGAAACTTTCCAAAACGCCTCTGGAGGGAGAGAGAGAGACTGAGACTCTGCCTGCCTCCACCTGCTTCTAACAGTAACTCACAGACGGCAGAATTTCCAACTCCAGGGAGAGGGAAAAACAAGAGACACTGCTTTCTGTCTGTAGTCCACACAGCATCTGTGGGAAAAAAACTGTCCCCAGGCAGCACCTGGCGTGTCAATCATGCTCCACCCAGCAATTCCAAAAGGATCATCAAACCCCAGGACACTGCAACAGCCCAGATTAAAAATAAACATGATGTCCATTATATTGCTTCAGGAACAATTAAAGGAGACTGGCTGCAGATAGAATGGTGCCAATAAAATGCTAGGAACTGTGGAGGCCGTGGAGGCTGTGGAGGCCGAGACGTTGAGCGTCTTCAAGACAGAAATTGATAAATTCTTGATTTCTCGAGGAATTAAGGGCTATGGGGAGAGAGCGGGTAAATGGAGTTGAAATCAACCATGATTGAATGGTGGAGTGGACTCGATGGGCCGAATGGCCTTACTTCCGCTCCTATGTCTTATGGTCTTATGGTCTTATGGTCTTAACTGCTTGAAACAGCTGCAAAGAAACATGATTAAAATATCACAGAATCATAGAATCTCTACAGTACAGAAGGAGGTCATTCAGCCCATCGAACCTGCACCGACAGCAACCCCACCCTCTCCCTGTAACCACACATATTTACCCTGCTACTCCCCCAGAAACTAGGGGCAATTTAGCACGGCCAATCAACCTAACCCACACATCTTTGGATTGTGGGAGGAAACCGGAGCCCCCGCAGGAAATCCACGCAGACACGGGGAGAACGTGCCGACTCTGCACAGTGACCCAAGCTAGGAATCGAACCCGGGTCCCTGGCACTGTGAGGCAGCAGTGCTAACCACTGTGCCACCCACAAATATATTTCTTAAAGGTACGATACCGTCAAGCAGGAGTGAGCCACTTATCCTTCAGATTTGCTCCACCTTTCAATAATGACCAACTCTCTACCCCAATTTCCCTTTGCCAATCGCCACCTATCAATCAGTCTTGAACACACTCTGCAGTTGAGGAACCTCCTTAAGCAGGACACATGGCAGACAGCACACTGCGCTGTTTCATGTAGATTTGGGACTGTGATGGTGTAGGGAATGAAAAGTGGTTTCAATATTGCTACCACTTCCACCTCACTCTAGTGACATGATGCATTGGGTAGAAAGTGATGATGTTGTGCAATTGGGGCCGTGATTTGGTATAAAACATCCAACTAAGATAGAGATTGCGACACAGTAGTAATATCACTGGGTTAGTAATCCAGAGGCCCCAGCGAGTGCTCTAGGGACACGGCGGCTGGTAGTTGGTGAAAGTTAAAGTCAATTAATAAAATCTGGAATTGAAGCTCATCGCAATAATGATGACCATAACAATATCACTGATTGTTGTAAAAACCCATCTGGTTCACTAATGCCCTTTAAGAAAGGAAATCATAGAATCCCTACAGTGCAGGAGAAGGCCATTCGGGCCATCAAGTCTGCACCAGACTTGATGGCTAGCTATGACTGTAACACTACATTCTGCACCCTGTCCTTTCCTTCTCTATGAATGGTATGCTTTGTCTGTATAGCGTGCAAGAAACAATACTTTTCACCGTATACTAATATATGTGACAATAATAAATCAAATCAAATTAAACCTTTCCCATCCACGTACCTGTCCAAATGTATTTTATATGCTGTAACTGTACCCGCCTCTCCGACAGAGCATCATACCCAGGCCCACTCCCGTCCTCTATCCATACCCATTTATCCCATTGAACCCCATAACTATCTTGAGACATTAAGGGGCAATTTAGCATGGCCAATCACTTAGCCTGCACAACTTTGGAAACTAAGGAGCAATTTAACATGGCCAATTAACCTAAACCACACATCATTGGACGGTGGGAGGAAACTGGAGCACCCGGAGGAAACCCATGCAGACACAGGGAGAATGTGCAAACTCCACATGGACAGTCACCCAAGGCCGGAATTGAACCTGGGTCCCTGGCGCTGTGAGGCAGCAGTGCTAACCACTGTGTCACCCACAGATTTAGTTATTATGTCAGAGTATTTCATGGGAACTTGCGGAGAGAGAACTGGCTCCACATTTCCTATATTCCAAAGCGACTACATTTTAAATTTTGTCGGTAAAATGATTCGGGGCTCCATATAAAACTAAGGTCTTTCTTTCAATGCCCTTGGAGAACCTGACAAACCATCCAAAGGTGATGGGAAAAGATTGCAGTGGTATGGGCAAAGGGAGGGGCGGCGGGGGGGCAAAGGGAGGGGCGGCGGGGGGGCAAAGGGAGGGGCGGCGGGGGGCAAAGGGAGGGGCAGCGGGGGGGACAAGGGAAGGGGCAGCGGGGGGGACAAGGGAAGGGGCAGCGGGGGGGGGCAAGGGAAGGGGCAGTGGGGGGGCAAAGGGAGGGGCAGCGGAGGGGACAAGGGAAGGGGCAGTGGGGGGGCAAGGGAAGGGGCAGTGGGGGGGCAAGGGAAGGGGCAGTGGGGGGGCAAGGGAAGGGGCAGTGGGGGGGCAAGGGAAGGGGCAGTGGGGGGGCAAGGGAAGGGGCAGTGGGGGGGCAAGGGAAGGGGCAGTGGGGGGGCAAGGGAAGGGGCAGTGGGGGGGCAAGGGAAGGGGCAGTGGGAGGGCAAGGGAAGGGGCAGTGGGGGGGCAGTGGGGGGGCAAGGGAAGGGGCAGTGGGGGGGCAAGGGAAGGGGCAGTGGGGGGGCAAGGGAAGGGGCAGTGGGGGGGCAAGGGAAGGGGCAGTGGGGGGGCAAGGGAAGGGGCAGTGGGGGGGGCAAGGGAAGGGGCAGTGGGGGGGCAAGGGAAGGGGCAGTGGGGGGGCAAGGGAAGGGGCAGTGGGGGGGCAAGGGAAGGGGCAGTGGGGGGGCAAGGGAAGGGGCAGTGGGGGGGCAAGGGAAGGGGCAGTGGGGGGGCAAGGGAAGGGGCAGTGGGGGGGGCAAGGGAAGGGGCAGTGGGGGGGGCAAGGGAAGGGGCAGTGGGGGGGGGGCAAGGGAAGGGGCAGTGGGGGGGGCAAGGGAAGGGGCAGTGGGGGGGGCAAGGGAAGGGGCAGTGGGGGGGCAAGGGAAGGGGCAGTGGGGGGGCAAGGGAAGGGGCAGTGGGGGGGCAAGGGAAGGGGCAGTGGGGGGGCAAGGGAAGGGGCAGTGGGGGGGCAAGGGAAGGGGCAGTGGGGGCAAGGGAAGGGGCAGTGGGGGCAAGGGAAGGGGCAGTGGGGGCAAGGGAAGGGGCAGTGGGGGCAAGGGAAGGGGCAGTGGGGGCAAGGGAAGGGGCAGTGGGGGCAAGGGAAGGGGCAGTGGGGGCAAGGGAAGGGGCAGTGGGGGCAAGGGAAGGGGCAGTGGGGGCAAGGGAAGGGGCAGTGGGGGCAAGGGAAGGGGCAGTGGGGGCAAGGGAAGGGGCAGTGGGGGCAAGGGAAGGGGCAGTGGGGGCAAGGGAAGGGGCAGTGGGGGCAAGGGAAGGGGCAGTGGGGGCAAGGGAAGGGGCAGTGGGGGCAAATTGAATTGCTCTTCGAAGAACAAAGTCTTGATGGGCCAAATGGCATCGTTCCGTACTGTACGAATCAATGATTCTATAACCTTTTGGAAACACAACTCAGATATGCTTTGTTCCAATCTCAGTAACCTTGCACAAACACTCCTACTAAGAGGCAGGTGCCTTACCCTCTGTGCGTTAAGCTCATTGGTGAGCCCCAGGATGTCACTATGTAATCTGCCGACCTTGTCGGGGGCGATCTCGTCCTTCTCCGGAGACAGCGGAGTCCAATTGTGTCGAATGGTCAGTGATTTCAAACATCCCCCTGAAGGCTTTTGAACTGGACTGGTCCCTTCTTCCTGCTGTGGATCCTTCACTGAAGAGAATAGGCAAACATGAGCTCATTACATAGTGCTGTGCACACTGCGACAGCCATTTAACATTGGGAGGACAGCTCAGCATGTTCATACTTCCAATGTCTGTTTGATGCAATGGAGAACTCAGAACTCCAGCCTGGAGGGATGAGCAAATTTAAAACCACCATCACTGGGCTGAACTCCATTTCAGAGGAAAATCAGGAATTTTTCACCCATCGTTTTTAGCAGGTGCCCCAGTATTTTTAGAAGATGATGGGTGTCACGGTAGAACAGTGGTTAGCACTGCTGCCTCACAGCGCCAGGGACCCTGGTTCGATTCCAGTCTTGGGTCACTGTCTGTGTGGAGTTTGAACTACAAAAGATCGTGAATGTAGCCCAATCCATCACACAAACCAGCCTCCCATCCATTGACTCTGTCTACACTTCCCGCTACCTCAGCAAAGCAGCCAGCATAATTAAGGACCCCACGCCACCCCAGACATTCTCTCTTCCACCTTCTTCCTTCGGGAAAAAGATACAAAAGTCTGAGGTCGCATACCAACCGACTCAAGAACAGCTTCTTCCCTGCTGCTGTCAGACTTTTGAATGGACCTACCTCGTATTAAGTTGATCTTTCTCTACACCCTAGCTATGACTGTAACACTACATTCTGCACTCTCTCATTTCCTTCTCTATGAACAGTATGCTTTGTCTGTATAGCGCGCAAGAAACAATACTTTTCACTGTATGATAATACACGTGACAATAATAAATCAAATCAAATCACATTCTCCCCGTGTCTGCGTGGGTTTCCTCCGGGTGCTCCCGTTTCCTCCCACAGTCCAAACATGTGCGGGTTAGGTTTACCCTTTAGTGTCAGGGGGATTAGCAGGGTAAATATGCAGGATTACGGGGATAGGGCTTGTGTGGGATTATGGTCAGTGCAGACTCGATGGACCGAATGGCCTCCTTCTGCACTGTATGGATTCTATAATCTACGATACAGCAGACAGGAAGGCTATTCAGCCCATCACACTTATCCAGGGCCTGCAAAGTTCGCCTCTTCACTTATTTATCCAATTTCCCTGAATGAAAATTACTGAATCCATGTTCACCATCCTTTTCAGGTTGTCTATGGATAGCTCCCAGCCACTATCCTGCCAGGCAAAGAGGCTACAGCCCTTTAAGCCCGCTCCCCCAGAAGCTGAAGGAGCAAATCCCCTCTACCCCAAGTCAGAAGATTGCAGGTTCGACTCCCATTCCCAACACACAATCCAGGCCAATACTCCAGGTGCAGTGCTGAGGGTGTGCCGTACTGTTGGAGGCGCTGTTTTTCAGGTGAGCTTCTCAGCCCCGGACTGCCCTTTCAGGGGGGGGATGTAAAACATCTTGTGACACTATTCAAAGAACAACAGCGGAGGTCTCCCCAGCGCTGGAATTTTACCGCCCTGCCCGCCACGGGAATCGGAGCAGGCGAGGGACGGACGATGGGAAGGTCCGTTGACCCCAAGCAGGATTTTCTGGTCTCGGGTTGAGCGAGGTCGTACAATCCCGCCCCCAGGTGTCTAACCAACATTCATTCCCTCAATCAACCTAAAACAAATTTATCATTCACCTCTTTCTGGGATCTTGCTATGCAGAAATTGGTGGCTACATGGGCGGCACGGTGGCACAGTGGCTCGCACTGCTACCTCACAGCACCAGGGGCCCAGGATCAATTCCAGCCTTGGGTCACTATCTGTGTGGAGTTTGCACATTCTGCGTGGGTTTCCTCCGGGTGCGCCGGTTTCCCCCCCACACTCCAAAGATGTGCGAATTAGGTTGATTGGCCATGCTAAATTGACCCTACTTGACCGGGGGATTAGCAAGGTAAATATGTACGGTTACGGGAGTAGGGCCTGGGTGAGATTGTGGTCAGTGCAGGCTCGATGGGCCGCATGGCCTCTTTCTGCACTGTAGGGATCCTTTGATTCTATGGCTGATGGTGTCGCAAAGAGGAACTTTCTTCAAAGCCCATTGTAATTATGTAGGGTCCGTAGCCCTGTAGAATTTTCCACCTCAGTTATTTATCCAATTCTCTTATTCTGAGTGTAAAACAAAACCTCAACAGTGTTTGTATTAAATGATGATTTTTTAAAGCTCCTCCTTATTCCATTTTGTTAGCAATTAGTGATTCTATAGAAAACAACCGCAGATTCAATAGTTCAATTAGAAAAAAGAAAATGCCTAACCGAGAAATTAAAGGCAAGTAATTCAATTTGTAAACTATCAGCAATCGCAGGCTCTGGCAAACAAAATCTGCAGTAGGCCCATCGGAAAACCCTGGTCCCACAGTGTTTCTGTCACAAGCCATTCCCAATGCCAGCCTTGGCCTCAGGTCCTTAGTGATCTAACAACAGTGACTCTTGGGCAAGCTATTAATTTTTAGCCCAGAGGTTAAGTGATTATTTGCTGCCTTAAATGCTGTACAAATCTATTTCCGAGTGAAGTGTTTTGAACTCTTTACATAGAAAACCACACACCCGTGGTGATAGGTTGTTCACGAGCTGGTATTTCCCAGGTAAATTCCTTCCAAAAAGGTGTGTCACATGCCTTCTGCCGCCCAAGACAGATAAATCAATGAGTCACAAAGACTTGTAATTCTTTGGCAGGAGGGGCTCAGCTAGTTTTGGAAATATAAAGGAATTTGTTTTTGATTTTTTTATGTGGGAGTGCTCCCGCTGTGTGCGGGTGAGGCCCTACCTGCTGGATTGCCGCCTTTGGCCTGCGGTAGCTCCTCATTAGTGTCGTTAGGCCCCTCAAAGCATGTCCTGCTTTCCCTTAGCGCCCTGCTTCCGGAGAACTGAAACACTGTCTTGGAACCAAAATTCCTGTTTTGGGGAATGGGACAGATAAGCAACAGACAAAGAGCATTCAGTGAGATAAGGAGATTGCAGCATATCCGCTATCTAACAAACACAAGGGATTCAAAATGCAGCATGGAAATGAATCTAATCTGACAATCCATCAAAGATGCACGGCACGGTGGCACAGTGGTTAGCACTGCTGCCTCACAGTGCCAGGGACCTGGTTTCAATTCCGGCCTCGGGTGACTGTGCGGAGTCTGTATGTTCTCCCCCTGTCTGCGTGGATCCCCTCCGGGTGCTCCCACAGTCCAAAGATTTAGGGGTTAGGTTGATTGGCCATGTTAAATTACCCCTAGTGTCAGAGGGATTGAGAGGGTAAATATGTGGGGTTATGGGGATAGGATCTGGGTGGGATTGTGGTCAGTGTAGACTCGATGGACTAAATGGCCTTCTTCTGCACTGTAGGGATTCTATGCACTTTGTCAAAACAAACTGCCAGTTAAGTCACAAGGCTATCTGTGATTTGTGGGTGTTGTAAGTTGTTTTATGCCAATTCCGCACAAGTTTAAAATACTTTAAAAATATTTCCAAGGCTGGCATTTTCTGACCCCACCATGGGAAAACTCATCGCGGGGGTTGGGGTGGGGGGGGGGGGGGGGGGGGGGGGGCAGTGGGGGGAGAGAGCACACAAATGTCGTGGGCTTTCGGTGAGACCAAAAACCCAGAAAACCCCATCCCGAGTTTGAGTTCTTTCTTTCAATTAATTCCTGGGATGTGGGTGTTTCTGGCAAGGCCACCATTTGTTGCCCACCCATAATTGCCCTTGAACTGAGTGGCTCGCTGGGCCTTTTCAGAGGGCGGTGAAGCGTTAACCACATTGCTGTGGATCTGGAATCACATGTAGGCCAGACTGGGTGTGATAAGTCCTCGGAGGCAGAAGTCGCTTCACCAAAATCACTTTATTTACAAGTCTGACAACAGCATACCGAGTACTTTCAGTTCGCAGTCCACACTCGGAGTCCCAGAGGAACTGACACGCCTGGTTAGGTACAAAGCAAGAGGCTCCCTGATTGGCCCATCAATTTGGCCCACTCCTTTTACTTATCAAACAGTTTACAAATACAAAGATACATCACACTTTCAAAATACCAACAATAATAAATTATAAAGATAACACCTGACATAACACAGTATCAACAAAAAAACATGCCATTTTTAATATAATAGTACAAACAACATAGCACAGCAACAAACATCAATTTGGTCCTTAATCAAGGACATCCTTTGATGGTTTATATTCAAACTGGCCCACCTCAACTGCCTGATTAAAGTCGTTACACTGGGTAAGGATGGGTAAGGATGGCAGATTTCCTTCCCTACAGGAAATTAGTGAACTAGATGGGTTTTTATGACAATCAATTCATGATCATCATTAGGCTTCTAATCCCAGATTTTTATTGAATTCAAATCTCACCATCTGTCATGGTGGGATTCGAACCCGGGTCTCCAGAGCGTTACCCTGGGTCTCTGGATTATCAGTCCACCAACAACATCACTATGCCACCGTCTCCCTGCCTCCTCTGTTGTACTCTATTCCATTCAGTTTAAATTTGCTTAGGGATTTTCCACTTTAAATGGGAGTGTCAAAACGATTGTCATAGTAACTACAGCACAAAAATTAGGCCATTTGGCCCAGCCGGTTAATGCTTCACGCAGGCCCCCTCACTTCCTACTTCACCCCATCAGCACAACCTTCCATTCCTTTCTCCCTCATATGTTCGTCCCCCTTAACTGTATTTGTGGTATTCACCTTGTCCACTCCCTGCGGTAGTGAGTTCCACAATCTCCCCACTCTCTGGGTAAAGACATTTCTCCTGAACTAAAGAAATAAAGAATCAAATTTCCCACTCCATCCCCTAATTCAGTAAATCCTTCTTAAACATTCGTATGTGCACACACTAGGGCATGGTCGCAAATTGGTTATGTCACTGGTCCCCCCCACGCCGACACTATAGTTAAGAAAGCCCCACCAATGCCTCTACTTTCTCAGAAGACTAAGGAAATTTGGCATGTCAGCTACGACTCTCACCAACTTTTACAGATGCGCCATAGAAAGCATCCTTTCTGGTTGTATCACAGCTTGGTATGGCTCCTGCTCTACCCAAGACCACAATAAACTACAAAAGGGTCGTGAATGTAGCCCAATCCATCACGCAAACCAGCCTCCCATCCATCAATTCTGTCTACACTTCCCACTGCCTCGGAAATTATTATTATTTGTGGAAGGATATATTGGCCTTGGAGGGAGTGCAGAGAAGGTTCACCAGGTTGATACCAGAGATGAGGGGTGTTGATTATGAGGAGAGACTGAGCAGATTGGGTTTGTACTCGTTGGAATTTAGAAGGCTGAGGGGGGATCTTATAGAGACCTATAAGATAATGAAGGGGCTGGATAGGGTAGAGGTGGAGAGATTCTTTCCACTTAGAAAGGAAGCTAGAACTAGAGGGCACAGCCTCAAAATAAAGGGGGATCAGTTTAGGACAGAGTTGAGGAGGAACTTCTTCTCACAGAGGGTGGTGAATCTCTGGAATTCTCTGCCCGCTGAAGTGGTGGAGGCTACCTCGTTGAATATGTTTAAATCACGGATAGATGGATTCCTGATCGATAAGGGAATTAGGGTTATAGGGATCAGGCGGGTAAGTGGAACTGATCCACTTCAGATCAGCCAGGATCTTATTGAATGGCGGGGCAGGCTCAAGGGGCTAGATGGCCTACTCCTGCTCCTATTTCTTATGTTCTTATGTTCTTAAAAGCAGCCAGCATAATTAAGTACCCCACGCAACCCGGACATTCTCTCTTCCAGCTTCTTCCGTCGGGAAAAAAGAATCAAAAGCCTTAGGTTACATACCAACTGACTCAAGAACAGCTTCTTCCCTGCTGCTGTCAGACTTTTGAATGGACCTACCTCGCATTAAGCTGATCTTTCTCTACACCCTAGCTATGACTGTAACACTACATTCTACACTCTCTCCTTTCCTTCTCTATGAACAGTATGCTTTACCTTTATAACACGAAAGGAACAATACTTTTTACTGTATACTAATACATGTGACAATAATAAATCAAATCAAGTTATAGGACTCGTGATCCAGAGATGCTCATTTGAATTCCATTTTATTAATACTTTTCCAATTCAATCAAATCCAATTCAGAGTCTCAACAAGTTGAGACATTTCAGATCCAGGCTGACAAGACAGGGCGAGCGACCAAACCACCCTGTCCTGGGCCTGATCTACATGAGCCAAGCTGATTGGGGAAGGGGGAGGTTCCTCCTCCAAGACTTGAGCTCATTTGCATCTTAGCCAAAAGGCCGAGATGCCGCTTTTAAAAATTGCTTCATATGAAACATATGAAGCCTCAGTGTAACCTAATGACCTCAACCAAGTGCGGCCGACCATGGGCTGCCGACCATACTACACTTGATCTTAACCAAAAGGCCGAGAATTTAAATACACACACATTAAGTGAGGGTGAGATTGTTGTTAAAAGCCCATTCCGCTTTACCAACATCCTTTAGGGAAGCCTGACTCCAGATCCAACGTGGTTCACTCCTAACTGCCTCTGCCTAGGGAGCTATTCCAAGGTCAAGGTGATGGCTGCTCTCCCCCATCTTTTTCAAGGCCATCGAGGAAACATCAGCATTGCCACATCCTGTGAATGCAGGGTCAGTTCAACTGGTTGATTACCTTCCTCACACAGATGACGAGCTGCCAGTGCCCGCTGCCATCTGGACCCATTTGAGTAACAAAGTCAAGAGCCACTGGAAACATTTTGAACAGGAGGTTGGTGCTTGCAAAGGGGCAGGGGTAATAAATGTTTTTCAGAAGGGCAGTGCTCCTTTGAACAATGAAATCTCCAGTGGGAGTCAATGAAATAAATACCAAATGACATTTCATTATTCAGTACAGAACGAGGCCGTTCAGCCCATTGTACTTGTTCTAGGTCTTTGAAAGTGCCATCCAATTAGTCCCACTCCACAAATGTTCTTTCCCCAGAGCCCTGCCAATTTTCCCTTGTCCAAGTGTTCAACCAACTCTCTTTTCACAGAATGGTTACAAGCACAGGAGGCCATTCACACACCCCCCACCCCGCTCCCCTAACCCCACCCCCCATATCTGCCCTGGTTCTCCAATTGAGTAATTCACCCAGCGCCATTCCCCTGCCATCTCCTCGTAACCCTCTCACAATCTTCCTTCTCAGAAAATAATCCTATTCTCTCTTGAAAGCTAAACTCCCAAGCAGCGCAATCCAAACCCTAACCACTCGCTGAGTGAAAACACTTTCTCTTCGTGTCTTCATTGCTTCATTTACCAATTACCTTAAATCTGTGCCCTCCCATTCTCAATCCTTCCGCCAATGGGAACAGTTTTTATTCCATCGCGACCCTCCCTTTGTGATTTTGAACACCAGTATCAAATCGCCTCCTAATCTTCACCTCGCCACGGAAAACAGTCATAGAATCCCTACAGTGCAGAAGGAGGCCATTCGGCCCATCAGGTCTGCACCGACCACAATCCCAACCAGCCCCTATCCCCGTAGTCCCATGTATTTCCCCTGCTAGTCCCCCTGACACTAAGTGACAATTTAGCATGGCCAATCCATCTCACCCGCACATCTTTGGACTGTGGGAGGAAACCAGAGCACCCGGAGGAAACCCACGCAGACACGGGGAGAATGTGCAAACACCACACAGACAGTGATCCAAACCGGGAATCAAATCTGGGACCCTGGCGCTGCGAGGCAGCAGTGCTAACCACTGGGCCTCTGTGTTGCCCACTTCTCCAATCTATCTATGGTGACTTAACTCTCTCGCTCCTGTAGCCAATTCTCTTTTTGAAAGTTGCAACCGAATCTGTTTCCACCATCCTTCCAAGACAGCGTGTTCCAGGCCACTACAGCTCGCTGTGACTCCTTCTTATCCCCCCCAATCCACACGCTGTGAAAAGTAATGCAACGGCAAACACTTACTGGATTTCTGTTCCCAGGTGCTTGAGGGAGATGTTATACAGGGTGGTTGGTTGCAGCATGATTGGTAGAGAAGCTGCCTCCACTCCCACGTGACCGGTGGGCGTTTTCACAGGATCCAAGAATTCGTCCGTCTGCTCTGAGGAAAGTGAGAATGTTTTGTTTCCCTCGTTAACAGAAAGTGTGAAGAAGTGACCGGCTTGTCAGCAGTGTTGACCACGTCCAGCACCCACTCGCTGAAACCCAGGGCCTGGCTGCCACCTTTCAAACCAAATTTTGCACAAATATCCCATAATCCAAATCGCATGAAGGCAGGAATTTTACACCATCAATGACTCGATAATCTCCTTAAAATCAACGTGTAGCTCGTGATCAGCCAACGTTTGTTGATGCACACTGGCAAGGAACAATGTCATCGAGGATTATACAGGCATTTCTGCCCAATCAACCCATACTAGTATTTATGTTCCATTCACCATCTTGACTTGGGAATATATCAGCTGTTCCTTCATTGTCACTGGGTTAAAATCCTGGAACTCCCTCCCTAACAGCACTGCAGGTGTATTTACACCATGGGGATTGCAGCGGTTCAAGAAGGCAGCTCACCACCACCTTCTCAAGGGCAATTAGGGATGGGCAATAACTGCTGGGGTGGTCACTTGCCATGAATGAATAAAGTAAAATTACGGTAAATCTCACCAAGGCTTGACATCCACCCTTGGTGCCTCGAATTAGAATCACAGAATCCCTACAGTACAGGAGGAGGCCATTCAGCCCATCAAATCTGTGCCGACCACAATCCCACTCAGGGCCCTTTTCCCATAACCCTCTTTTACCCTGCTAATCCCCCTGACACTAAGGGGCAATTTAGCATGGCCAATCAACCCAACCCTCACATCTTTGCAGTGTGGGAGGAAACCGGAGCACCCGGAGGAAACCCACGCAGACACAGGGAGAATGTGCAAACTCCGCACAGACAGTGACCCGAGGCCAGAATTGAACCCATGTCCCTGGCGCTGTGAGGCAGCAGTGCTAACCACTGTGCCACCCTAATTGGCCAAAGTACTCCTGCTACAGCTATAAATATTCAGCATTTCCTGCTTGTTTTTGTAGTCTAAGCTTCTGTTGATACAGTGCAAGATCCTGTATACTTTTCTTTTGAAAGGAAGCCATATAATCAGCAGAGAAGGGAACAGGAAAACAGTAATTGTCTTATCATAACTATTCTTTCTGGACTAGGAAAAGGCAATTTTACATCTCCCGGTCGCACACAAATCTCCGATGGTTTGTCCTGGCTATCTTGCACTTCCTGATGGCTTTGGAAGGACAGCTGGATTGAAGCAATGCAGATATATTCCCAAAACACTTTGAAGCTTGATCAAAAAACAAATAGGAATTCAAGTGCTTGTCTCAAACAGAATTAGAGCTGCCAATCAAATACATACTTAGAGGCACAAAGACTTCACAATTCCAGAGACGTCAAACTCAAGTTCATTTGTCATAGAATCATAGAATCCTACAGTGCAGACGAAGGCCATTCAGCCCATCGAGTCTGCACCAACCACAATCCCACCCAGGCCCTATCTCCATAACGCCATGCATTTACCAGAGCTAGTCCCCCTGACACTCGGGGGCAATGGCCAATCCACCTAACCCGCACATCTTTGGACTGTGGGAGGAAACCCACGCAGACACGGGGAGGATGGGAGGACTCTGCACAGACAGTGACCCGAGGCTGGAATCAAAGCTGGGTCCCTAGTGCTGTGAGGCAGCAGTGCTGACCACTGTGCCACCGTGCTGCCCATTGGGTTTGTCAACCCAATGAGAATTCCTTTTAACTGAGTATTGTGGGTAGCAGCACAAGTCCCATCCATGGTGGAGATGTTGTCTAATTCGCTCGTCCATCAAGTCTCCAAGCACTATGCTGTGCGTGACTAGGATTGATTTTACCTATGGAATGTGATGATGTTACTATCCTCCACTCACTGCTTTCCTGCTGGAGAAGAAATCCTGCTTTTATCGGGAGACTGCTGTAGTCCGTAGAGTCTCCGTTTAGACTCTGGACTGTTTGTGTTGTGAGCTGTTTAGAAAGAGACTGCTGAGTAAAATGGATTTTGTTTGCTGTAAGATAGGGCACAGTGATTAGCACTGCTGCCTCAAAGCACCAGGGACCCAGGTTCGATTCCTGGCTTGGGTCACCGTCAGTGCGGAGTTTGCATTTCTCTCCGTGTCTGTGTGGGTTTCCTTTGGGCGCTCCGGTTTCCTCCCACAGTCCAAAAGACATGCTGGTTAGGTGGATTGGCTATGATAAATTCTCCCTCAGTGTAACAGGCGGAGAAGAGTGTGGCGACGAGGGGATTTTCACAGTAACTTCATTGCAGTGTGAATGAATGTAAGCTTACTTGTGACTAATAAACCGTTTGCTGCGAGTCTTGTTCCAGGTCCCGCCGTACCTCCAGCTCACTGACTGACAGAATACAACTCATTGGGCAATAGTGATGTCAATACTCAGTGTGTTCACTCAATTGTTGCTAAGACACAATGCAAAGACTTGGCAGGCGGGCTTACAGCTATTTAGCATCGAGAGTGTGGTTTTGCACAGATGGATTTGTCATCTCTCTGGGCTAAGTGAAGGCTGTGGACATCAGCCACAGACTGAACATTCTGGGAAAACTTCACTCAACCCTTAGAAAAAGTAAAATTGTTAAAACGCCCATTGACAGAATCTGGCAACGAAAGAAAAGAGAACACTGTCACAAATCCCCTGCAGCTCCAGGGTCATTATTCCTGCACAATAGTGGGAAGCTTGCTCATTCAAAATGGTGACAACTTGTCCATCAAGCGGCCTTGTGCTTTGATCCCAAATCCCGTAACGGTGGCAGGGACAGAAAGAAAAGGAAGCAAATGCTGCGCTCTGGATCCCAATTTCATAGAATCATAGAATCCCTTCAGGGCAGAAGGAGGCCATTCGGCCCATCGAGTCTGCACCGACCACAATCCCACCCCAGGCCCCACTCCCTTAACCCCACCTATCTACCCTGCTGATCCCCCTGATACTAATGGACAATTTAGCATGGCCAATCAACCTAACCCGCACATCTTTGGAGTGTGGGAGGAAACCGGAGCACCCGGAGGAAACCCACGCGGACACAGGGAGAATGTGCAAACTCCACACAGACAGTGACCCGAGGTCAGAATCGAACCGGGTCCCTGGCGCTGTGAGGCAGCAGTGCTAACCACTGTGCCACCGTGCCGCCCCAATCTCATGGGACATTCTGCCTCATGTGCCCAAAGATCCGCAGGTCAAGAAACAGTCTGTTCAGTCACATATAGACAGACCCACGGCGGCAACTCGTGTGTGTGTGTGTGTGTGTGTACGCTATCTATTGCAATGATTAAGACATGTCCTAAGTTGCAGATACAAATATCTCCTGACATGTATTTGAGTTGCACATCATGCGGAAAACAGAAGGTTAAGTTTTATGTCTCTTGGTAAAATTACATGATATCAGCTTCTGGCAAAGAAAGCCACATCAAATTACAGATGAAGTCAGTCAGCAAATAGGATGTGACTTCCAGTATTCTGACTCACCATCCCTTCCAGGATGGAAGAACAGGATCGACAGGCTTGATACTGTGAGTTTCATACTGGCTTCTAAGCAAATCTCACGCAACTTTAACAATAACAGGCATGTTAAGACAAACTAGCTATGCCCAAATATGGTTCAAATGGATGCAGTGTCTGCTGGGGTTCAGTGGGTAGCAGTCTTGAGCCTGAAGGTTGTGGGTTCAAGTTCCACTGTGGAGACTGGAGAAAAGAATCTAGGCCAATGTTCTCAGTGCAGTACTGAGGGAATACTGCACTGTCATTCAGAGGAGATATTAAAGTTTATTTATTAGCATCACAAGTAGGCCTACATTAACACTGCAATGAAGTTACTGTGAAAATCCCCTAGTCGTCATGCTCCGGCACCTGTTCGGGTACACTGAAGGAGAATTTAGCACGGCCAATGCGTCTAACCACCACGTCTTTCGGACTGTGGGAGGAAACCACAGCACCCGGAGGAAACACACGCAGACACGGGGAGAACGTGCAGACTCCACAGAGCCAGTGACCCAAGCTGGAAATCGAACCCGGGTCCTTGGAACTACGAAGCAGCAGTACTAACCACTGTGCCACCGGAGATTCTTGTCAGCTTCCTCAGGTGAATGCCAAATACTCCATCGTTATTATCTTCAGTCGGTTTAGCTCAGTTGGCTGGACAGCTGGTTAGTGATGTCGAGCGACGCCAACAGCGTGGATTCGATTCTCGCACCGGCTGAGGTTATTCATGAAGGCCCCGTCTTCTCAAGCTTGCCCCTCGTCTGAGGTGTGGTGACCCTCAGGTTAAAATCACCACCAGTCACAGCCTATGGTCATCTGGGACTATGGCGAGTTTACCTTTAACTATCTTCAAAAACAGGGGAGTTTTTCCCAGTGTCCTGGCCAAAGATTTAGCAGCTTTGAAAGCAGATTATCTGGCCGTTCACACATTGTTATTTGTGGGAGGAGCTTGCTGTCCGCAAATTGGCTGCCGTGTTTCCTACACTGAGTACATTTCAAAAGTACATCATTGGCTATCAAGTGCTTTGGGACATTCTGAGGTTGTGAAAGGTGCGATAAGAAGTTATTTTTTAGTAGTGTTATTTTTGAAGTGTTGTCTCTTCCTGCATCCCATTGAAGCACGCCAGGATGACTCGATATATCTTACCACTGGGAAAAAGGGCAGATTGTGGAACACCCACAGCACCATAACATAACCCTCTCCCAAAACCTGGAGTTTGCAGTTTCTTGTCTTAAAGTAGACAATTGGGTAAAGATGATTCCCTCAAGCTTACAAAGGACAGCTGGCATGCAGTAGAATATGTGTTTCTAATACAGTTTTGTTTAGCGTATCTTCACACACACACTGTTTTTCCCTTGGGGAATAGTCAGAGAGACAGTGGAAGGATTCCTGAGCCCACTAAACTGCATTGAATGCTCCTTTCATGGCCAACAAGTCTTTTCATTGGACTTGAACCCAGTGCATCTGGTCCAGATGTAGGGATGCTACCCACTATGCCACAAGACCCCCTGTGATTTCTAATACATGAACCCCCTCAATGGATCATTACCTTGGACCACACACCCTCGTGACTGAATCAGAACTGTTATCCTCCAATACTTCAAATAAAGGAACATTTCTTTCCTGTTTATCGTCTGTATTGCAATCACAGATTTTGGAGATTAGTGGACCAAAGTGGCCAGGCTTTTCAAACTGGTTTTCAAGTCAGATTTTGGAGTTAAGTTATCTCCTGGGAAACAGACCCCAGGTGGTCACTAAGACATTGGTAAGGCCATACTAGGAATACTGTGTACAGTTCTGGTCACCCTATTATAGAGAGGATGTTATTGAACGAGAAAGCGTGCAGAAAAGATTTACTAGGATGCTACTGTGACTTGATGGTTTGAGTTATAAGGAGAGGCTGGATAGACTGGGACTTTTTTCTCTGGAGCGTAGGAGACTTAGGGGTGATCTTATAGAGGTTTATAAAATAATGAGGGGCATAGATCAGCTAGATAGTCAACATCTTTTCCCAAAGGTAGGGAAGTCTAAAACTAGAGGGCATAGGTTTAAGGTGAGAGGGGAGAGATACAAAAGGGTCCAGAGGGGTAATTTCTTCAAACAGAGGGTAGTAAGTATCTGGAACAAGCTGCCAGAGGTAGTAGTAGCGGCGGGTACAATTTTGTCTTTTAAAAAGCATTTGGACAATTACATGGGTAAGATGGGTATAGAGTGAGGTGGACCAAATGCGGACAATTGGGACTAGCTTAGTGGTTAAACAAAAGAACGGCATGGACAAGTTGGGCCGAAGAGCACGTTTCCATGCTGTAAACCTCTATGACTCTATGACCCAAAATTCTGCCCATGGACCGGTTAAAGTTCTCTCATTATCCAGTTTGGTCTCCATCATTAGGTTGTGACCTCTCTGTGAGAAGGGTAGCGCCCCTCACCCCCTTTAATTTCCTGCAATGCCTCCTTTGGTGGTGCAGCGAAGGACTGTCCCATTCATTAATGATGTGGAGATGCTGGCGTTGGACTGGGGTAAACACAGTAAGAAGTTTACCAACATCAGGTTAAAGTCCAACAGGTTTATTTGGTAGCAAAAGCCACACAAGCTTTCGGAGCCCCAAGCCCCTTCTACAGGTGCCACTCACCTGAAGAAGGGGCTTGGGGCTCCGAAAGCTTGTGTGGCTTTTGCTACCAAATAAACCTGTTGGACTTTAACCTGGTGTTGCCATTCATTAATGACAGACTCCCACTGGCTGCTGAAAATCTTACCAAAAACCAAAAGCCAACCTGGCAGTTAAAGTGACGATGTGGAGATGCCTAGTTAAAGTGACCACATGGGCCGGCATGGTGGCACAGTGGTTATCACTATTGCCTCACAGTGCCTCGGACCCAAGTTCAATTTCAGCCTTGGGTGAATGTGTGGAGTCTGCACATTCTCCCCGTATCTGCGTGGGTTTCCTCTGGCTGCTCCGGTTTCCTCCCACGCTCCAAAGATATGCAGATTAGGTGGATTGCCCATGCTAAATTGCCCCTTAGTGTCCAAAGGTGTGTAGGTTAGAAGAATTAGCCATGGGAAATGTGTGGGGTTTTTTGGGGTCGAACAGAGAGAGGACATGCCCCATTTTCTTATCCCTGTAACCCCATGTATTTACCCTAGCTAATCCCGCTGACACTTAGGTGCAATTTAGCACGGCCAATCCACCTAACCCGCACATTTTTGGGCTGTGGGAGGAAACCGGAGCACCCGGAGGAAACCCATGCAGACACGGGGAGAACGTTCAAACTCCACACTGACAGTCACCCAAGGCCGGAATTGAGCGTGAGTTCCTGGCGCTGAGAGGCAGCAGTGCTAACCACTGTGCCATCGTGCCACCCTTCGCATCAAAGAACCCAACATCATCAAATGGAAATCCCAAATCAGGAGGTCTTGTGGCACAGTGGGTAGCACCCCACATCTGGACCAGAAGCTCTGGGTTCAAGTCCAATGATGGGACTTGTTGACCACGGAAGGAGCTTTCAATGCGTTCAAAGGGCTGATAATAAGCTCAGGAATCCTTCCGCCACCTCCCCACTATTCCCCAAAGGGAAAAACAGCGCGTGTATGAACCCCAGACAAAGACAGGAAGCCTTTTGGCCCAAAGTGTCCCATGCCAGCTCTCTGTAGAGCAGTCCACTCAGTCTCAATCCCTCGCTTGATCCCCGCCTTTCAGAAATCACAAGGGGTCTCCACAGAGAGAAACTGTTCCCACTCATGAAAGGATTGAGAACAAGAGGGCACCGATTCAAGATAACTGGCAAAAGAAGCAAAATAGTGACATGCGGAAAGATTATTATCACTTAGCAAGCGTTTCAGGGTTTGGAATGCACTGGCTGAGAGTGTGGTGGAGGCAGGTTCAATCAAAGCATTCAAGAAGGAATCAGCTTGTTATCTTAAAAGGGAAAACATGCAGGGTTATAGGGAGATGAATGGCGAACGACACTTAGTGAATTGCTCAGAGAGCCAGTGCAAACTCAATGGGCCAAATGGCCTGTTTCTGTGCTGTGATGATTCTGTAAATCTGCAAGTTTCTTTCCCTCAAGTGCCCGTCCAATTTCCTTTTCGAACCCAGTTCATTGTTTTCAAATTCTTGGCAAAGGGAGAGAAAACAAAGAGGCCGTTTGATTCGAAGGGACTGCTGCGGGCGGGAGGTCACATGATCAAACCTCCAGGAATGTGTCCAACCAGAGTTGGCAACCCAAGGCTGACGTGGCAGCTGAGCCATGTGCCAGAGTCAGAAATACCAGCTCACCCTCATTCCTCGTGACGTCTGCCAAAGGCTATGTTCTCTCAAAGCTGTGTAAGTCATCAGAATGTGAAAGTCTGCCTTAGTTCACCACGAGGTGCGGGAAGAGATTTGGAATAAACCCAGGATCCGGTATACCTTATCAACCACTTTCTCAACTTACCCTGACACCTTCAATGATTTGTACAGATATACCTCTAGGGTCCCTCTGGTCCTACACCCTCTTCAGAACCCTTTATTTTATACTGCCTCTCCTTGTCCTTCCTATCAAAACGTAGCACTTAACACTCTGCATTCAATTTTAGGTTACGTTTTGGAGCATTCCAGTCTGGTAAAGATGGACATACCTTCTCTGCTGAGGGCTGGTAGTAACTCAGGATGTTCAGTGGAGATGTTGGGGTTGTCTATAAGGAGATGGTTCTGCTCCTCACCATGCTCCCAGCGTTTTTGCTGTAACTTCTGTAACCAGTACATCATGACTTGACAATTTTTTGCCTGAAAACAAATTAATTCTTCTCATAAAAGGCAAAAAGAACATATTTATTCCCAAATCCCTTAACTTCAGATCTGTCTCACCCAAATCAACTGCGTCTCTGGGCAGCACGGCGGCACAGCGGTTAGCACTGCTGCCGCACAGCGCCAGGGACCTGGGTTCAATTCCCGGCTCGGGTGACTGCCTGTGCGGAGTCTGCACGTCCTCCTCGTGTCTGTGTGGGTTTCCTCCGGGTGTCCCAGTTTCCTCCCACACTCCGAAAGACGTGCTGGTTAGGCCATGATAAATTCTCCCTCAGTTTACCCAAACAGGCGCTGGAGTGTGGCGACTAGGGGATTTTCACAGTAACTTCAATGCAGTGTTAATGTAGACCTACTTGTGACACTAATAAATAAACTTTAACCATAAACGCTTTCATATTTTACCTTTTTTTTAGCTTTACAAGGTTCCAACAGCAAGAATTTGTCACCGAGTCATAAGATATTAGGTCAAAAACGATATGTGGTGAGGAGGATTTTTGAGGAGGACGGAGAGGTAGAGGGATGAAGAGATTTAGGGAGGCTATTCCAAAACGTGAGACCTGGGCAAATCAAAACACTGCCACCAAATGGTTCAGCGATGAGAATCAGAAGTTCACAAGAGGACAGAGTTGGAGAAGCGCAGAGAACTGACAGCTGGGAACCGAGAGACAGTTAGTGAGGGGATGAAGCTACAGAGGGATTTGTAGATAGTTTGAGGATAAGGGGAAACATTTTGAAACCGAGGTGAAGAGAAATTTCTTCACCCAGAGGGTGGCGAATGAGTGGAATTCACTACCACAGAAAAGTAGTCGAGGCCAAAAGTTGTCTGATTTCAAGAAGAAATCGGATGTGGCTCTTGACACTAAAGAGATCAAGGGACATGGGGGGGAAGGAGGGATCAGGATATTGAGTTGGATGATCGGCCATGATCATAATGAATGGTGGAGCAGGCTCGAAGGGCCGAATAGCCTACTCAGTCCGAAAGACGTGCTGGTTAGGGTGCATTGACCATGCTAAATTCTCCCTCAGTGTACCCGAACGGGCGCCAGAGTGTAGCGACTAGGGGATTTTCACAGTAACTGCATTGCAGTGTTAATGTAAGCCTACTTGTGACACTAATAAGTAAACTTTCCTCCTTCTATTTCCTATGTTACACAAGGGGAAGAATGCTAAACTTGAGTCATTGCAGACAAGGATACAGGTCAACGAAAACATGATGTGGGGTTGCCGGCGTTGGACCGGGGTGGGCACAGCAAGAAGCCTCACAACACCAGGTTAAAGCCCAACAGGTTTATTTGGAATCACAAGCTTTTGGAGTGCTGCTCCTTCATCAGGTGACTCACCTGATGAAGGAGCAGCACTCCAAAAGCTTGTGATTCCAAATAAACCTGTTGGATTTTAGTCTGATGTTGTGAGACTTCTTAATGACAACATGGGTAATGGGTGAATGGGATTTGGTGCCAGTCAGGACATGGATAGCAGAGTTAATTGTTCCTAGTTTTCCTTACTGCTTTCAATTACACACACACTGGCTCTACAATGCAAAGCTCAGCAAGTTGAGCACTGTTTTCACCACTGCCTTGTCTCAGCTGCTGCTGAGATTCACCATAATCTGCTTTTACAGAAACACCATAGAAAGCATTCTTTCTGGTTGTATCACAGCTTGGTACGACTCCTGCTCTGTCCAAGACCGCAAGAAACTACAAAAGATTGTGAATGTGGCCCAGTCCATCACGCAAACCAGCCTCCCATCCATTGACTCTGTCTACACTTCCCACTGCCTTCGGAAAAACAGCCAGCATAATTAAGGACACCACGTATCCCGGACATTCTCTCTTCCACCTTCTTTCATCAGGGAAAAGGTACACAAGTCTGAGATCACGTACCAACCAACTCTAGAACATCTCCTTCCCTGCTGCCATCAGACGTTTGAACGGACTATCATATATTAAGTTGATCTTTCTCTACACCCGACTTTAACACTACGTTCTGCACTCTCTCCTTTCCTTCTCTATGAACGGTATGCTTTGTCTGTATAGTGCGCAAGAAACAATACTTTTCACTGTATACTAATACATGTGACAATAATAAATCGAATCAAAAACATGGGAGGGTTGAGGTGAATAGTGTAGATAAGTACAGCACAGGAGGAGGCCATGTTGTTCATGCCAGCTCCCTGCAAAAGTAACTCAGCTCGTTTCTCAGATCTGCCCTTTCCCAACAATTCTGCAAATCCTTTCCCTTCAAGTGCCTATCTATGTCCCCTTCAAAAGCTAAGATTGGATCTGCCTCCATCACACACATGGACAATGTACTCCTGATCCTAACCACTCGCCGTGTACAAAAAGATTTTTCCCTCATCTCGTGTTTGGTTCTCATCTCAAATCAGTGTCCTCTCGTTCTCGACCCGTCCAGCAAGGGGAACAGTATATCGCTACCCACTCTGCCTGGAACTCTCATGATTTTCAGCAGATCTCCTCTCAACATTCTCTTCTGTAGGAAGAACAATCCTAGCTCCTCCAATCCATCCACGTAACTGAAGTGCCTCATCCCTGGAATCGCTGTCGTAAAGCTTTTCTGCATTGATGGCAATGCTAGGCAGTTACACAAGGGTAATCTTAAAGATAATGGTGAGCGGGCGGGTAAGTGGAGCTGAGTCCACGAAAAGATCAGCCATGATCTTATTGAATGGCGGAGCAGGCTCGAGGGGCCAGATGGCCTACTCCTGCTCCTAGTTCTTATGTTCTTATGAATAGACGGTTAGGTTGATGGGGGTTGAGATGAAGAGAAGTGTGAGGGAGGTCACATGGAACTTGGACTGAATGGCCTGTTTCTGTGCTGGGTGTATTTTGTAAGTTGGAGTGGGTGTGGAGAGAAGAGACAAGCGACAGGCCTCGCTCGACCCGAGGCCGGAAAATCCCACCCAAAGTCAATGTGTAGGTTATGTGTATTAGTCATGGTAAATTCGCGGGGTTGCAGGGATAGGGCAGAGAAGAGGGCCTGGGTGGGATTCTCTTTCAGAGAGTCGGTGCAGACCCGATGGGCCGAATAGCCTCTCTGCACCTCAGTGAGTCTAAAAAATTATTCCTTCACCTCTCCACCTTTCGCTTGTGCTTTAAGACACCCTTGAAACCTCATTCTTTTTGATCTAATTCTCATGGTGTCAAACTGCCTGTTAACACACCAGGAAATGTCTGGAAATGTTTGCTCTAGTAAAGGTGTTGCATCAGGTTGTGTCAAGTTCACTATTCCCGTCAGTTGACACAGCATCATGATGGGGCCTGATCTCACTTTCAGCCTGTGGTTACTTCTTTCAGACTTGTATCTCTATTGGCACCATTGCTTCATCATGAATAGGGCAAGTGTGGGCAGAAACTGGAAGTGAAACTCCACATATTTACTATGGTTCATCCCTCTAACCTATGCATCTTGCGACACAAAAGGGCCCCAGTCTGAAAGTAACTGGACTGGTCAGGACTGAGTGTAATGGCAGTGTTATACATCACCCAATTTTACTCCCAGTTACATGCAGCATTGCAGCAAACCCCACGGGACCCCATCTGGAGGATTAAGTAGCCCCAATTACACATCTCAACTTGCAAATTTGAGCTTTTCCTTCTCCTCATGAATAATGAAGCATGTCTCAATTTAAGTCTCAGTTTGGAAAACTAAAACATACAGTTCCAAAAATAATCTGGTCAAAAGGGGAAATATTTCAGTTGTCTGAAGGACAGCAGATGTTTCCTGTCTTTTGTGAATGTACTTTCCAGTATTGGGACCTGACTGTTCGTTCATTGTGACCGTAGCCTGGCTGTTGGTATCATAGAATCCCGACAGAGCAGAAGGGATGCCATTTGGCCCATCGAGTCTGCACCAACTCTCCAACAGAGCACCTTACCCAGTAACCCCACATATTTACGATGGCTAATCCCTCTAACCTACACATCTTGGGACACAAAGGGGCAATTTAGCATGGTGAATCCACCTAATCTGCACATCTTTGGGCACTAAGGGGCAACTTAGCATGGCCAATCTGACTAACCTGCACACCTTTGGGCACTAAGGGGCAATTTAGCATGGCCAATTCACCTACCTGCACATCTTTGGGCACTAAGGGGCAATTTAGCATGGCCAATCCACCTGACCTGCACATCTTTGGGCACTAAGGGGCAATTTAGCATGGCCAATCCACCTGACCTGCACATCTTTGGGCACTAAGGGGCAATTTAGCATGGCCAATCCACCTACCTGCACATCTTTGGGCACTAAGGGGCAATTTAGCATGGCCAATCCACCTGACCTGCACATTTTGGATACTAAGGGATAATTTAGCAATGGCCAGTCTGATTAACCTGCACATCTTTGGGCACTAAGCGGTAATTTAGCATGGCCAATTCACCTAACCTACATATATTTCGGACTGCGGGAGGAAACCCACGCAGACAGGGGGAGAATGTGCAGACTCCATTCAGACAGTCACCCAAGCATGGAATTGTACCCAGGTCCCTGGCACTGTGAGGCAGCAGTGCCAACCACTGTGCCACCGTGCCACCCTGGAATTCCAGAGCTTGGGGCTCTGGCAGCTAAAGACACGACCACCAGTGGTGGAGGGCAGAAAGCGGGGGCTCAGGAGAGCAGAATTGGAAAATGACAGAGATTATCTGAGGGCTTGAGCAGGTTACAGAGAGATGGCGTTTACATCACAAAGATAGGACGGCTTTAGACAGAGTGCGGGAAAGATGTTACAAGAATGGTCTAGGGACGAAGGGGTTCAGTCTGAGGGATAGATTGGAGAGTCTGAGGTGGTTCTCCTTCGGGAAGAGAAGATTTGATGGTGATGTTCCCATGATCACGGGGGATCCACACAGAGTAAGTGGGGGAAACAAATTGTTGGGTTGAGAAACAGAGGAGACAGATCGAAAGAGAACCAGATATGTTGGCCATGTTGGTATTGGTATACAGTGAAAAGTATTGTTTCTTGCGCGCTATACAGACAAAGCATACCGTTCATAGAGAAGGGAAGGAAAGAGTGCAGAATGTAGTGTTACAGTCATAGCTAGGGTGTAGGGAAAGATCAACTTATTACGAGGTAGGTCCATTCAAAGGTCTGATGGCACGGGATACACGGGACACAGTGGACAGAGTACCCTTCGTTGTCCAGTGCTTCCCCGGAGCGGAGAAGCTACGGCATCTCCTCCGGAGCCTTCAACATGTCATTGATGAAGACGAACATCTCGCCAAGGCCATCCCCACACCCCCACTTCTTGCCTTCAAACAACCGCACAACCTCAAACAGACCATTGTCCGCAGCAAACTACCCAGCCTTCAGGAGAACAGTGACCACGACATCACACAACCCTGCCACAGCAACCTCTGCAAGACGTGCCGGATCATCGACACAGATGCCATCATCTCACGTGAGAACACCATCCACCAGGTACACGGTACATACTCTTGCAATTCGGCCAACGTTGTCTACCTGATACGCTGCAAGAAAGGATGTCCCGAGGCATGGTACATTGGGGAAACTATGCAGACGCTGTGACAACGGATGAATGAACACCGCTCGACAATCACCAGGCAAGACTGTTCTCTTCCTGTTGGGGAGCACTTCAGCGGTCACGGGCATTCGGCCTCTGATATTCGGGTAAGCGTTCTCCAAGGCGGCCTTCGCGACACACGACAGCGCAGAGTCGCTGAGCAGAAACTGATAGCCAAGTTCCGCACACACGAGGACGGCCTCAACCGGGATATTGGGTTCATGTCACACTATTTGTAACCCCCACAGTTGCGTGGACCTGCAGAGTTTCACTGGCTGTCTTGTCTGGAGACAATACACATCTTTTTAGCCTGTCTTGATGCTCTCTCCACTCACATTGTTTTGTTTCTTAAAGACTTGATTAGTTGTAAGTATTCGCATTCCAACCATTATTCATGTAAATTGAGTCTGTGTCTTTATATGCTCTGTTTGTGAACAGAATTCCCACTCACCTGAAGAAGGGGCTTAGAGCTCCGAAAGCTTGTGTGGCTTTTGCTACCAAATAAACCTGTTGGACTTTAACCTGGTGTTGTTAAACTTCTTACTGAGGAATCTAGAACACAGGCTCACAGTCTCAGGGTAAGGGGTCAGCCATTTGGGACCGAGGTGAGAAGAAATTTCTTTAATGAAGAGGGTTGTGAATCTTTGGAATTCTCTACCCCAGGAAGCTGTGGATGCTCAGTTGCTGAATATATTCAGGATAGGGGCCAATAGAGTTTGGGTGCCAAGGGAATTAAGGAGTATGGGAATAGTGTAGGAAGCAGTTGAGGTGAAAGGTCAGCCATGACCTTATTGAATGGTGGAGATGAGAAGGGCTAAATGGCCATCTCCTGTTCTTTTGTCTTATATTCTGCTGCCCGAAGGGAAGGCAGTCCATTGACAGTCCCAGCCAATTCCATCTTAGTCATGAGAAAGATGTTTTAGTGGCCCAGGTAACTTTTCCATCCTCTAAGCTCAACAGCACTGCCCCTGCCACCTTTCTAGTTGGCCAACCTCAGCTCAGCAATTAGGAGAGAGTTGGAAAAGGCCACTTCCTCAATAGGGACGTCGAAAATAGGAGGAGTGGGCCATTCGGCCCTTCGAGCCTGCTCCACCATTCAGTATGATCATGCCTGATCATCTATCTCAAGGCCACACTCCCACTCTCGCCCCAGGCCCCTCGAGGCTTTCCATCCCCGGACATTTCTACCTCATTCGAAATGTCATTTTGGTTTCACTTTTCCAGTAGTGTTTTACACGGAATCTAGGTGCACAAAAAAATCTCACAGCAAATTAAAATGCGGCTATTGCATCACTTTATTAACCTGGTAAACAGCGTGTTTATTCAGGAAACGATAACTAAACTTGTAGATAAGTCACCCTAGTTTCAGTTTATACCTCATCTCAAAATAAGACGTTATTCCATCCCATAAAAATTATCTGTTTTCTAAATAATTCCACTTCCCCAGTGTGGTTTACGTTGTAACTTGCTTGTGGTAGGCAGAAAGAAAAGGGGAACAAAAAAGGAATTGAATAATTCATTTCAAACACTACACTGCCTTACAGAAGTTAGCGAGTTAAGCAGTCGCCAGTAATTGCTTCACAGTTCCTTGCTGCTAGAAGGCAAAATTTGTAATTACTGGAAATTTTTCAGAGTATTACTAAACCTGCACTGAATTTCAGAAGTCATCTTGGTTGGGGGTTAGCAGGGTAAATAAGTGGGATTCTGGGGATAGGGCCTGAGTGGGATTATGGTTGGCGCAGACTCGATGGGCCAAATGGCCTCGTTCTGCACTATAGGGATTCTATGATCTTGATGATCATTCCATATTGTAAGTCATAATGATGGAAACTTAAAGCAGGTGAACAGTATACAATGTGACATGTTTCTAAAGCCCATCCCAAACATTCGTGTTTCAAATTGTTCAGTCCTTCAGACATATTGTAAACTACCAACATTGGATAGAAAGAGAGAAAGAAAGAGGGAGAGAAAGAGAAAGAAAGAAAGGAGAGAGAGAGAGAAAGAAAGGGAGAGAGAAAAAGAGAGGGAAAGAAAAAGAGAGAGAGAAGGGAGTGGGGGGGGAGACACACACTGAAACAGGCCGATAGAGCGACATTGAGTTTTTTGAGAAAGTGACCAAGGAGGTGGATGGGGGCAAGGCAGTGGACGTGGTATATATGGATTTTAGTAAGGCGTTTGATAAGGTTCACCATGGTAGGCTTCTGCAGAAAATGCAGATGTATGGGATTGGGGGTGATCTAGGAAATTGGATCAGGAATTGGCTAGCGGATAGGAAACAGAGGGTGGTGGTTGATAGTAAATATTCATCATGGAGTGCGGTTACAAGTGGTGTACCTCAGGGATCTGTTTTGGGGCCACTGCTGTTTGTAATATTTATTAATGATCTGGATGAGGGTATAGTTGGGTGGATTAGCAAATTTGCTGATGACACCAAAGTCGGTGGTGTGGTAGACAGTGAGGAAGGGTGTCGTAGTTTGCAGGAAGACTTAGACAGGTTGCAAAGTTGGGCCGAGAGGTGGCGGATGGAGTTTAATGCGGAGAAGTGTGAGGTAATTCACTTTGGTAGGAATAACAGATGTGTTGAGTATAGGGCTAACGGGAGGACTTTGAATAGTGTGGAGGAGCAGAGGGATCTAGGTGTATGTGTGCATAGATCCCTGAAAGTTGGGAATCAAGTAGATAAGGTTGTTAAGAAGGCATATGGTGTCTTGGCGTTTATTGGTAGGGGGATTGAATTTAGGAGTCGTAGCGTTATGTTGCAACTGTACACAACTCTGGTGCGGCCGCACTTGGAGTACTGTGTGCAGTTCTGGTCCCCACATTACAGGAAGGATGTGGAGGCTTTGGAGAGGGTGCAGAGGAGGTTTACCAGGATGTTGCCTGGTATGGAGGGGAGATCCTATGAGGAGAGGCTGAGGGATTTGGGATTGTTTTCGCTGGAAAGGCGGCGGCTAAGAGGGGATCTTATTGAAACATATAAGATGATTAGAGGTTTAGATAGGGTGGATAGTGATAGCCTTTTTCCTCTGATGGAGAAATCCAGCACGAGGGGGCATGGCTTTAAATTGAGGGGGGGTAGTTATAGAACCGATGTCAGGGGTAGGTTCTTTACCCAGAGGGTGGTGAGGGATTGGAATGCCCTGCCAGCATCAGTAGTAAATGCGCCTAGTTTGGGGGCGTTTAAGAGATCCGTAGATAGGTTCATGGACGAAAAGAAATTGGTTTAGGTTGGAGGGTCACAGTTTTTTTTTTAACTGGTCGGTGCAACATCGTGGGCCGAAGGGCCTGTTCTGCGCTGTAATGTTCTATGTTCTATGTTCTATATGGATATAGGCCTGCAGAGGGATGGGGGATGAGCAGGTGGGGAGCAGACGGGTGGAGGGGCCCAAGACGGCTAAACAGACAGAGACAGACAGGCAAGGAGGCAGACGGTGAAGCAGAGACAGACAACAGACAGAAATATACTCTTTGCGGCTTAGCTTAGTTCATAATGAAATATTTATTCTCACCAAGAGATCACCCATGGTTGGTAAGGAAGCCGGTGAGTGGGTATGTGAATAAAACTCACATACGCTTCAAACATGAATCGTTTGTTTAAGAATCCCAACTTGCGATGTTAATGGTTAAATCACTGCCAGCTCTGAGCAGCGTCACCCCTGTAACTTCACACTCACCTTCAGAGTATATTCCTTCTCTGGAGTTGTGATTTCAAAGGTTCCTTCCTCTGCCTCCAGACTGTAGTTGAAGACAGCCTTTGCCAGGTCTATGCTGCCCAGTGGGTTACAGTCCTGGGCTGTTCGGAAGTAATACAGGTGGCAGGTCCTCTGCTCGAAGACGAACCAGCGGGTCTTGCAGCCCTTCAGTGGCCCCTTGCCCCCCAGCTTGTTGAGGTAGCCGCACAGCTTGCTGCCCCCAGGCTGCCCTTCGGGCTTGAGCTCCAGGTAGTTGGCCAAATCATCTGGCTCATCCGCTCTGGCTGAAGCTGCCCCCTCACCCGCAGTAACACACGCTGCCCCAGTGCCAGAGTCCTCCTGTGGCTTTTCCAGGCTAAGACCAGTCTTACCCACTTCCAGTGTCTCTGCCATGATTGTCCAACACTCACACACACACACACCAATACTACTGAGAGCAAAAATGTAAAGAATTATTGAGCCAACATGTCACACAGAGACCAGGGGGGCAGAATTCACATCACATCTTTCAACGTTAAACTGTGCATCCACCTCTACAAGAAACAGCAAACAGTCCATGTGCAACAAACTCGGGACAAAATATCCACTTCCCCTGATCCGAATTAACGAGGGCAAAGTTCCATCCAAAGTTTCTGCAGCAGTTTCAACAAATGTGAACTTGAGTTAACGTTGGCAGTGAGTTAGTTGGTCCAAGTCATCACAAAAAGAAAACAAACTCATTCTTGTTCATCGGAGGCACTTCATGCGCTCCGCACCCGGGTTAATATGTTGCCCTCAGTGCCTTTCCAATCCCCAGGCTGCGCCCACATCATTCACAGGACACTTGCCAAGTTCCCTGTCTCCTGATCACACACACACACTGCAGGCTGGGCGGTAACGCTCAGTGTTCCTCCCAAATTCTCGCCGCTGCTGTCACCTTGACTCCCCCCGCCCTTTGTAATTTTCCAACGCTGGAGAAACTCCCGAAACGAGGAAGCCCACACCCCCTAGGAAATTGCATGGGGAAATACCACTGGCCGGAAAGGCGAAAATTAGAATTTAAGGGCAAGCGCTGTGTTACTGGGGTTACCACAGACAACACTCTGGCGCAGGCAGCACACCGCAAAAGAAAATGAGTATCTAATTGCATAACTGACAATTCCGGAAAGCGATTTCAAACAAGTTCTAACCAAACACCCAACAACTTCCTTCCAGATTAAGAGTCCCCTGTGCCTTAGCACTGTGGATCCTGGAGTGAAGATTAATGCTGGGTTCTGTAATTCTTAATCCATCAGTAATGCAGTGCTGGTGTTTGCTTCGGAAGGGAGTCTGGCTTCGATGGGATGTTCAAAGTTCAGCTGAACACATAAATAGGACTGTATTTCAGCTGTGCACATCCAGAAAGCAGATGTTTACACATCAGGCAAGCAAAGCTGTAATCGTCCCCAGGTGGGCAGTCTCACTTACAGCTCAGGCAGGTCGTACTGGAAAGAGCAGGTACAAAGGGCAATCCTAAACAAGGGTGCGGCAGTCAGGGAGGGGGCAGAATGTCACACCCTGTCTGGGAAATCTAAAACATGGGGCGACATAGTGGTTAGCACTGCTGCCTCAGTGCTAGAGACCTGGGTTCGATTCCCAGCTTGGGTCACTGTGTGGAGTTTGCATGTTCTCCCTGTGTGAGTTTCCTCTGGGTGCTCTGTTTTCCTCCCACAGTCCGAAAGACGTACTGGTTAGATGCTTTGATTTGATTTATTACTGTTTAAAGTTTATTTATCACTGTCACAAGTAGGGTTAAATTGATACTGCAATGGAGTTACTGTGAAAATTCCCTAGTCGCCACACTCCAGCCCATGTTCGGGTACACTGAGGGAGAATTTAGCACGGCCAATGCACCTAACCGCATGTCTTTCAGACTGTGGGAGGAAACCGGAGCACCCGGGGGAAACCCACACAGACACGTGGAGAACATGCAAGCTGCACGGACAGCGACCCAAGCCGGGAATTTCCTCCTCCTTCTCTCTCTCCTTCACCTCAACTTCACATTCCGGCTTACCCCAATAACATTTCACTCCCTTGTTTATCAAGAATCTATCTCCTGCTGCCTTAAAAATATTCAAAGACTGCTTCCCACAAGGGGAAACATCCTTTCAGCATCCACCCTGTCAAGCCCCCTCAGAATCTTATGTTTCAATTGAGTCACCTTCTACTCATCTAAACTCTGGTGGATACAAGCCTAAACCTGTTCTTCAAAAAATTACAGAAACATATTTTTCAATAATTGGTTCTGGTATATTCTTTTCCATTTATAGAATTGCAGCATGTTGAGTTGGCACATGTGATGGCTTTGTTGCTGTTGATTGGTTGAAGTTATAATTGCTCTCCCATATCGTACAAGAGCTCTTGATAATGTTGAGATTCCTGAGTCCAGTTCTTGCACACTTGACTACAAGCCTAATGTAAAACTGCTGGTAATCAGTCCTGCAACTCTAGCAACAACAACTTGCATTCCTATAGCTTTTAACATAGTAAAAAGGTCCCAAAACACTCCACAGGAGAACTATCAGACACAACTTTGCATTGAGCCACACCAATGTCAACAAAATGAAGGAGATAGTCATCGACTTCAGCTAGCATAGTGGAAGACATGCCCCTGTCTACACCAATGGGGACAAAGTAGAAATGGTCAAGAGCTTCAAGTTTTTAGGTGTCCAGATCACCAACAACCTGTCCTAGTCCCTCCATGCCGACACTGTAGTCAAGAAAGCTCACCAACACCTGTACTTCTTCAGCAGACAAAGGAAATTTGGCATGTCCATTACAATTCTCACCAACTTTTACAGATGCACCATAGAAAGCATTCTTTCTGGTTGTATCACAGCTTGGTATGTCTCCTGCTCTGTCCAAGGCCACAATAAGCTACAAAAGGTCATGAACAAAGCCCAGTCCATCACACAAACCAGCCTCCCATCCATTGACTCTGTCTACACTTCCCACTGCCTTGGAAAAGCAGCCAGTATAATCAAGGACTCTTTGCACCCTGGACATACACTCTTCCATCTCCTACTGAAGGGAAAAAGATACAAAGGTCTGAGGACATAGAAACCATAGAAACCCCACAGTACAGAAAGAGGCCATTTGGCCCATCGAGTCTGCACCGACCACAATCCCACCCAAGCCCCACCCCCATATCCCTATATATTTATCCACTAATCCCTCTAACCTACACATTTCAGGACACTAAGGGCAATTTTTTTTTTTAGCATGGCCAATCAACCTAAGCTGCACATCTTTGGACTGTGGGAGGAAACCGGAGCACCCGGAGGAAACCAGAGCACCCGGAGGAAACCCACGCAGACACGAGGAGAATGTGCAAACTCCACACAGACAGTGACCCAAGCCGGGAATCGAACCCGGGACCCTGGAGCTATGAAGCAGCAGTGCTAACCACTGTGCTACCGTGCCGCCCCACTGTGCTACCGTGCCGCCCCAACATGTACCAACTGACTCAAGAACAGCTTCTTCCTTGCTGCCATCAGACTTTTGAATGGACCTACCTTGCATTAAGCTGATCTTTTTCTACACTCTAGCTGTGACTGTAACACTCCATTCTGCACTCTCTCCTTTCCTTCTCTATGAACGGTGTGCTTTGTCTGTATACCATGCAAGAAACAATACTTTTCACTGCATACTAATACATGTGACAATAATAAATCAAATCAAATCATCAGATGATATTAAGACATTTGACCAAAAGCTTGGTCAAACAGGTAGGTTTTATGAAGTGTCCCAAAGCAGAAGAGAGGTAAAGAGATTAGGTAGAGAATTTTGGAGCTTAGGACCAAGACAACAGAAAACAAGGCCTTCAAAGGTGAGGTAAAAGAAATCAGAGATACTCAAGCAGTCACGACAGGTGGAATGCAGAGATCTCAGAGGTTCATAAGTTTATTTGATAATCCCCATACTTTGCACGGGGAATCACTGATTGACCTCCCTGTTGGACTCGTTGAATACGAACTCCCTGGGGATTGGTAATTAACTCACCAGGTGGAGCTCGTATACCGAGCCCTGTATAAAGCAGGCCCCTGAGTGGGTCCATTATTGCATTGTCCTGTTAGGATTCATCACAGACTTGAGGTTTTGATGTATTTTATGTTGTGTAATAAAGCACTGTTCCTTTACAGCAGATTCCTGGCTTTATAGTCGGGTTGGTAGAAGTTATAGGCAGGGAAGAGGATGAGGCCAGAGAGGGATTTGAAAATAAGGATGAGAATTTTTAAATTGAGAAGTTGCCAGACTAATCTTGCCGTCAGTTCCTTGAAATGCAGATAACGTTGGCTCAACTTCATAATTTTCATGTCCTGAGCAAACTGATCCTGGAGCCTCAGGATTGCCACTCATACCATATAGTATTCCCAGTTATAATTGCAACCAATACAGTACAGTATTCCCAGTTATTACAGCTGATCCAGTATTCCCAGGTATAATTGCATAGGGGTGGCATGGTGGCACAGTGGTTAGCACTGCTGTCTTACAGCACCAGGGACCTGGGTTTGATTCCCGACTTGGGTCACTGTCTGTGTGGAGACTGCACGTTCTCCCCATGTCTGCGTGGGTTTCCTTCAGGTGCTCTGGTTTCCTCCCACAGCCCAAAAGATCTGCTGGTTAGGTGCATTGGCCATGCTAAATTCTCCCTCAGTGTATCCAGACACTGGAGTGCAGTGACTGGGGGATTTGCACAGTACTTTCATTGCAGTGTTAGTGTAAGCCTACTTGTGACACTAATAAATAAACTTTAAAAACTGCAGTCTGTATGATACAATATTGATGTGGAGATGCCGGCGTTGGACTGGGGTAAACACAGTAAGAGTTTTAACAACACCAGGTAGGTGGTGTTGTGGATAGTTTGGAGGGATGTCAGAAGTTGCAGCGAGACATAGATAGAATGCAAGACTGGGCGGAGAAGTGGCAGATGGACTTCAACCCGGATAAGTGTGTGGTGATCCATTTTGGCAGATCCAATGGGATGAAGCAGCAGTATAATATGAAGGGTACCATTCTTAGCAGTGTAGAGGATCAGAAGGACCTTGGGGTCCGGGTCCATAGGACTCTTAAATCGGCCTCGCAGGTGGAGGATGCGGTCAAGAAGGCGTACGGCGTACTGGCCTTCATTAATCGAGGGATTGAGTTTAGGAGTCGGGAGATAATGCTGCAGCTTTATAGGACCCTGGTTAGACCCCACTTGGAGTACTGCGCGCAGTTCTGGTCACCTCATTACAGGAAAGATGTTGAAGCCATTGAAAGGGTGCAGAGGAGATTTACAAGGATGTTGCCTGGATTGGGGGGCATGCCTTATGAGGATAGGTTGAGGGAGCTTGGTCTCTTCTCCCTGGAGAGACGAAGGATGAGAGGTGACCTGATAGAGGTTTACAAGATGTTGAGAGGTCTGGATAGGGTAGACTCTCAGAGGCTATTTCCAAGGGCTGAAATGGTTGCTACGAGAGGACACAGGTTTAAGGTGCTGGGGGGTAGGTACAGAGGAGATGTCAGGGGTAAGTTTTTCACTCAGAGGGTGGTGGGTGAGTGGAATCGGCTGACGTCGGTGGTGGTGGAGGCAAACTCGTTGGGGTCTTTTAAGAGACTTCTGGATGAGTACATGGGATTTAATGGGATTGAGGGCTATAGATAGGCCTAGAGGTGGGGATGTGATCGGCGCAACTTGTGGGCCGAAGGGCCTGTTTGTGCTGTGGCTTTCTATGTTCTATGTTCTAAGTCCAACAGGTTTATTTGGTAGCAAATGCCATTAGCTTTCGGAGCGCTGCTTCTTCGTCAGATGGAGTGGATGTCTGCTCTCAAACAGGGCATACAGAGACACAAAATCAAGTTACAGAAATCAAGTTACATCCACTGGCTGTCCTGTCTGGAGACAATACGCATTCTCTTTAACCTGTGCTTAATGCTCCCTCCACTCACATTGTCTGTATCTTTAAGGCCTGGTTGGCTGTAGAGATTTGCATTCTAATCAGTATTCTGTAACTTGATTTTGTGTCTCTGTGGCCTGTTTGAGAGCAGATATCCACTCCATCTGACGAAGGAGCAGCGCTCCGAAAGCTAATGGCATTTGTTACCAAATAAACCTGTTGGACTTTAAGCTGGTGTTATTAGACTTCTTACTGTGATACAATATTCCCAGTTGTAACTGTCATACCATACAGTATTTGCAGCTAGTACAGTACATTATTCCCAGTTATAATTTCAACCAATGCAGTAGTTTTCCCAGTGATAGCCAGAGCCCAGTAGTTTTCCCAGTGCTGCTGTGCTTTGGTTGGGAGCGCTGCAGTGAGGCCTCCCATACTCCAGGGGGCGGCTGTCGGGGAGGAGTGAAGTTGTTGTTGGGGTCAGAGGTCAGGGGTCAGGGGGCTGCAGCATGGCGGCCGGAATGAGGAGAGGAGAAGTAGAGTCGCTGCTGGACTGAAGCGGGGAGGAAATCCCGGGGTTTCAGTGGCTGGAGGCCGGAGGGAGAGTCTCCATCAGCCGCTGGTGTGTTTGTGGCGGCCGGTGTGTGTCAGAGAGGAAGACTGGGATCCACTGCCCCGAACCCGGGATCCACTGCCCCCAATCCGCGACTCCCCTCCCCGGACTGAACCTGGGATCTACTCCCTCAGCCTGGAATCTACTCCCCCAGTCTGGGATCTACTCCCCCAGCCAGGGATCTACTCCCCCAGCCTGTGATCTACTCCCCTGGCCCGAACCTGGGTTCCACTCCCCAGCCTGGGATCCACTCTCCTAGCCCAAGTCTGGGATCCATTTCCCCAACCTGGTATCCACTGCGCCAGCCCGGGATTCACTCCCCCGGCCCGAGCCTGGGGAGCTGCTTTTGTCTCCGATTCTATAATGTTCCCATTTATTAATATCTCTGTGGGTGTTGCAGTTCGACCAGGCTGGTATCAGCACCATCACCCTGTGACTCCGAATGAGTTACTGACTCCTTCCCAAACACTGTGTCAGCAAATCAGTTCCAGGCAGAGTCTGAGCCACTGGGGAGGAGGAAACCCTTTCCACAGCTAGCTGAAAATATAGAAAGTGCCCCCTGCTTCTTATCAGGTAGTTCCTCAGGAACCAAGCTGACTTGCTTCCACTGTAGTTTGATGGATTATTCTGAGATGGTCGATAAGTCCGATCAGTGTGTCACTTGTGTCTTGACATGTGGGGCAGATGGTGGTGTTTGAAGGTTTGGCTTGATGGGGATGTGATTGGAGATTTGTAGCCTTGGAAGCCTCAATATCACCTCTGTGCATTACTGAAGGAGCCTCTTGATGTGTTGAGGTGCTTCCAGAAAAACCTTCCCCATTTTGGTTGGTCGCAAACCATGGTCTCCCATGAGTGAATGGGGATGTTCGATCTCTTCAGGAATGCTTTGAGAACATTTTTGAGGACAAAGTGTTTCCACTGTCCTGCAAGTTTCCTGCTGCAATGTAGTTCCAGGTAGAGCATGGGGTTGCACAGTGGCGCAGTGGTTAGCACTGCTGCCTCACAGCGCCAGGGACCCGGGTTCAATCCCTGGCTTGGCTCACTGTCTGTGTGGAGTTAGCACATTCTCCCCGTGTCTGCGTGGGTTTCCTCCGGCTACTCTGGTTTCCTCCCACAGTCCAAAAGATGTGCAAGTTAGGTGGATTGGCCGTGCTAAATTGGGCCTTAGTGTCAGGGGGACTAGCTAGGGTAAATGCATGGGGTTATGGGGATAGGGCCTGGGTGGGATTGTGGTCGGTGCAGACTCAATGGAACAGCCTCCTTCTGCGCTGTGGAGATTCTATGATTCTCGGGCAGTTGCTTCAGGAGTCTGGTGTCAGACACAGAAATGACATGTCCTGCCCAACAGAGCTAGTTTTGAGTGATTAGCACCTCAATGCTGGCCAAGTTGGCTTGGGAGATATGCTCTTGTTGGATCATCCTTTCTTGCCACCAGCTTTGGAGGATCTTGCAAAGGCCCTGCTGGTGATTCTTCTCCAGTACTTTGTGGTGCCTGTCTGAGTTTCTGAAGCATATAGCTGCACTGGAATCACTGCTGCCAGGAAAACCATCACCTTTCTCTCGGCTTAGAGGTCCCAGTGCTCAAATACTGTTTTCCTCAGTCAGCCTGAGGCATTGGAGGCAGGAACATGTACAGCAAGGATGGCGACATATCACCTTGTACAGCCTTCAGCTCTTGAATGCAGTTACTTGCTTCCAGCTTTCATTTCTCTCTCGCCTTTTCTCTCTGAATGAGTTCTCTCTCTGAATCCCCCCCCCCCCTCGTCGCCAGCTGATTCAGGTGGCTGTTTACTTATGAAATTTGATCGGGTAGTTGGAAGGTTGTATGACTAATGAACCCAGTCCTGGCAACATTTGTCCCCACACATGGGACAGGGTGGGAGGCAATATTGCTGAATATCGGAGGGTACCACTCCAGATTTTTAAACTATCACCTTTCTACTCTAGTGTCACTGAAGTCAATTGCAGCAATTTAAATGAACTTAATTAACGCAGACTGCACATCAAACTTGGGTGCTGCATTCTGCTGGGAAGAAGCAACTTGCATTTATGCAGCACTTTACAGGACCCCAGAGCATTCCAATGCACTTTATGAAGTGTTGTAATAATTTGGACCCAGCAAGCTCCCTCACACAGCAACGGATAACAACTGGATAATCTGTTTCTTATGTGAGGTGGTTTAAGGGATGAATGTTGGTCCATGGCACAGAATTTCTATGTCAGTGAGTTCTTTTACACATTAGCCCTTTGGAATTTTTGTTTTCCGCTCAGTATTTTAACAATCCTGGGACCTTGCAGCACAGAAGAAGGCCATTCAGCCCATCATTGCCTCGGCTGGCCCTTTGATAGAGCAGTTCTGCCTCGTTCCCCACCCCTGCCTTTTGTCAGTGTTCTGTTCTGTGATTCTGTGAATTGTTTGTGAGATGTGCATCCGATCGTGCCACTAATTTGTTGTGCGAGTTCACGTTTCTCTCCTCTTGTTTTGGAAGGTCTTCACAGCCACCAGGCCATGCGGAATCTGAAACTGCTCCACAGCCTGCACTGCAGCATCTGGCAGGGTCTGGGGAAACCTCAATGTCTGACTGTGCGTTTAGACACGGGGACACTGCTTGTGGGGTCAGACCTAGGAGTCACAGAACTCGACCCACACACTGAGCAGGTGCGGACTTGTTTTAATGTTCTTCAATTTTAAGTGACGATTCTCAACTTTTTAATCTTGATTCTTTATCAGATAAAGTCATTTGTGTGATGGTGCATGTTGCAGCTCTATACCTCTCATCCGTGGATACATGCTAATGAATTAATGGTAACCACGTTCTATATTTAAAATGAGCCTAAAAGTTAAAGATGAGCTTTAATGCCAATAATTTGGCAGTTCAGTCGTATGAATCACAGAATCACTGCAGTGCAGAAGGAGGCCATTCAGCCCAGCGAGCCTTCATCGACTGCAATCCCACCCAGGCCCTATTCCCATTACTCTGCTAATCCCCTGACACTAGGATCAATTTAACATGGCCGACCAACCTAGCCTGCACATCTTTGGAGTGCAGGAGGAAACCGGAGCACCCGGAAGAAACCCACGCAGACACGGGGAGAACGTGCAAACTCCACCCAGACAGTCACCCAAGGCCGGAATTGAACCCGGGTCCCTGGCGCTGTGAGGCAGCACTAACTACTGTGTCACTTGGCCGTCCAACCATTGTGCCACCTTGCCACACTGTGCCACCTGAATGTTGGGGAGATTTAAGATGCATTATTCCGTTTTAAGGCGCATCACTTGGACTGTGCAATTAGGGCCAGTGTGATATACATCATTTATATTCTAGAAAATAAATACTTTTATTTATATGGTGTCTTTCACAACCCCAAAGAGCTTTATAGCTAATGAAGGACTTTTGAAGTGTTGCCTTATCATAATATAGGAAATGTGATGTCCAGTTTGTGTACAGCACAGAAGGAGTTCATTTGGCCCATCGTGTGTGTGCCTGTCTTTGAAGGAGCTGTCCAACTAGTCCTACCCATCCCCTGTGCTTCCCTCGCACACCCCTGCAGTTTTCGACTCCCTTCAAGTCTGCATTGAATTCCCTTTTGAAAATGATAATTGAAGAGAAATGTTTTCACTCAGAGGGTTGTGAATCTTTAGGAATCATCCACCCCAGAGAGCTGTTGAGTGTTTTCAGAGCAGAGGTCCAGAGAATTTCTGAGTACTGAGGGAATTGAGGGACATGGGGGTTGTGCAGGAAGGAGAAATTGAGATGAAAGGTCAACATGATCTCATTGATTAACAGAGCAGGCTCAAAGGGCCAAATGTCCCAATCCTGCTTATGTTTCTATGTGGTCAGCATATACTGGTCAATGTGAGTCGACAATGGGTTTGTGAAACAACTAGCTTTTGTGGCATGCGGAGTTCTTACCCAGCATGTGAAGCAGCAGAACAGGGGCTCTATCTACAGCACTGAATGCTTGCGTGGTTTAGTTCCAGGGATAACTGCTATTACAATTACTACATGCGAACATACAAAATAGGAGCAGAAGCAGGCCATTCGGCCCCTCAAGCCCACTCCGCCATCCAGTAAGATAGCAGAGTGGGCTCGAGGGGTGACATGGTGGCACAGTGGTTAGCACTGTTGTCTCACAGCGCCAGGGACATAGGTTTGATTCCCGGCTTGGGTGACTGTGTGGAGTTGGCACATTCTCCCCATGTCTGTGCAATTCTCCGCCCACAGTTCAAAGATGTGCGGGTTAGGTGGATTGGCTATGCTGAACTGCCTCTTGATGTCCCGGGATGCATCGGTTAGAGGGAGTAATGGGTAAATATGTGGGGTTTCGGGGATAGGGCCCGGGTGGGATTGTGGTCAGTGCAGATTCGGTGGGCCGAATGGCCCATCGAATCTGTTGTAGGGATTCCACGAAGATTGTGGCTGATCTGTTTGTGCTTCGAATTCCACATTTCCATCCACCCCCCATAAACTTCAATTCCCTTGCCTAACAAGAATCTGTCAACCTCCATGTTAATATTCAATGACCCCCACCTCCACTGCCTTCTGAGGCAGGAAGTTCCAAAGTCGCACAACTCTTTGAGAGGAACAATCTTCTCTGTCTTTAATCTCTGTCCTAAAAGGATGACCCATAATTTTAAAAGTGCCCCCTCCTAGTTCTGGATACTAAGTAAAGAACTTCCCATTCTGCCAATTCTTTTTGTTCACAACATCGACAAAGACTTGCACAAAGCGGGCAACTAATGCCCATACATAAGGACTCTAATTGACCAGATTCACTGGACTGGCCATTGGTTCTCCAAAAGTGAATAGTCTTATCCTAATAGAGCCTTCAATAGACAAGGACTTTGATTCAGGTTCTTTCCTTGCCTTCCTCATAGGTGGTCAGAGAGGTGTCTCTGGCTGAAGAAGCATTTCTCCCTGAAGATGGCACTGGCTGTATTGTTGGCATCGAGGAACTGTCAGATCAGGAATGTGTGTGTGTGGCTACTGCATCTGGAGATGTTATACTTTATAATCTCAACTCAAATCAGGTAAAACTTCATTTGATGATCTGATTTTAAAGGGAAAATTAATATTACCTGAAGAATTTGGTGGACAAGGGCAGCAGACAGGTGGCAAGCTCCCCTCCAAGCCACACACCATCCTGACTTGGAAATATTTTGCCGTTCCTTCACTGTTGCTGAGTCAAAATCCTGGAACTCCTTCCTAACTGCAGTGTGGATGTAACTAAAGTTTTAAAGTTTATTTATTAGTCACAACTAGGCTTACATTCACACTGCAATGAAGTTACTGTGATAATCCCCTAGTCGCCACACTCCAGTGCCTGTTCGGGTACACTGAGGGCGAATTTGGCATGGCCAAAGTACCTAACCAACACAGCTTTGGAGTGTGGGAGGAAACCGGAGCACCCTGAGGAAACCCAGGCAGACAGAGGGAGAACGTGCAAACTCCACACAGACAGTGACCCAAGTCAGGAATTGAACCCAGGTCCCTGGCACTGTGAGGCAGCACTGTTAACCGCTGTGCCACCGTGCCACCCTAGACCACATGGACTGCAGTGGTTCAAGAAGGCAGCTCACCATCACCTTCTCAAGGGCAATAAATGCTGGCCTAGCCAGCGACGCTCACATCCTGTGAAAGAATACAATCATATTTTCAGATGCACCATGATACTGGTCAGATGATGATTTACTTTTCTTAAAAATGAAAGGAACCAAAGTGCTTCCAGGAGGAAGCAAGGATAAAGAGTCAACAGCAGCAACTTACATTTATGTAGCAGCTTTGACATAGCAAAATGTCTGAAGATGTTCCACAAGTCTATTAGCAAACAAAATTTGATATTGAGCCACGTAATGAAATGGTGGACAATAGACCGAGGGATTGGTCAAAGAGGCTGGTTTTGAGGAGAAGAGAGAAGGGTGGTAAAAGAAAGCAAGAAAAATACATAATATCGCGAACAATGTACCTATTAACTCCTGCTAATTGTAAGTTTCTGTAATTTTTTCTAGCTGGAATGTGTTGGTAGCGTAGACAGTGGATTGACTGGAATGAGCTGGAGTCCAGACCAAGAACTTGTTGTGCTCACCACAGGTATGTGTAACTCTTGAAGAGGATTGGGGCTACTTGAATAGCCTTTTGGACATGGTGCAGATGCATGGCCCATGTCTCTATTGTAAAATCCTATGAAAGCGACCTCCCTTTTTGCTCTGTGTGAGGATAATCTAGTTTAGTAAATGTCCAACCTGTATGTAGAGTATCCCCTCCACCCCAGAACTTTTTCTTTATTCATTCGTGGGACATGGATGTTATTTCCCATCCCTAGTTGCCCGAGGGCAGTTGAGAGTCAACTATATTGCTGTGGCTCTGGACTCACTTGTAGGCCAGACCAGGTAAGGATGGCAGATTTCTTTCCCAAAAGGACATTAGTGAACCAGATGGGTTTAGTGTCTCGCACCAAATTGTTTAAGAATAATCGATTTCAAAATTTTGTTTCATGGGATGTGGGCATTATTGGCAAGGCCAGCATTTGTTGCCCATCCCTAATTGCCATTGATCTGAGGGGCTTGTTCGGAGCGCAGTTAAGAGTCAATCAGATTGCTGTGGCCCTGGAGTCACATATAGGCCAGACTGGATAAGAACGGCAGATTTCTTTCCCTAAAGGATATTAGTGAACCAGATGGGTTTTTACAACAATCACTGATAGTGTCATGATCACAGTTACTGAAAATAGTTTTCAATTCTAGATTTATTAATTAATTGAATTTAAATTCCAGCAGCTCCCATAGTGGGATTTGAATCTGTGTCCCCATTAGCCTGGCCCTCTGAACTACTAGTCCTGTGACATTACAATATGCCACTATTTGTCTATATTTAATTCCTTTACTTGTGTCTTAATGGAGCAAGCAATGGTCCTTGCAATAAATGTGCTGCGTTCATTTTTCTTTTAGAATCTCAAAGAGCAAATGTGTGCTTTTGCTACCGCACTAGGGCCTCTTTAGACTGTCTCTTCCCATCTACAGCTTGACCCAGTTTCCTAAGCAACACAAAAACACTTGCATTTCCATAAGACCTCCAACCTAACAGTCCCAAGACATGTCAGAGGCGCAATCATCAAACAAATTTAACACTAGGTCACATAAGGACAAGTGACCAAAAACTCAGTCAAAGATGTAGATTATAAGTAGCACCTAAAAGGAGGAGAGAAAGAGGTAGGGAGGTTCAGGGAGTAAATTCCAGCACTTAGGTCCCAGGTAGCTGAGGGTACAACTGCCAATGGTGAAATAATTAAAATCGAGGATGTGCAAGAGGCCAGAGCTGGAGGAATGCATTTATCTTGGAGGGTTGTAGGATTAAACGGGGTGACCGAGATGGAAAGGAGCTGAGGTATAAAAGAACCAATACAAAAAGCTTGAGCCCACACCCATCACTCTTGCCCAAGGTAAGGGTTGAATTTATTATGTTAACTGATTTTTAACATCAATCAGCACTTTCAGAAGTTTTGTAACTGTAAGAATGTAGAGTTCCTCCATCTTTGTTTGCTAGTCCATACTAACCATTGCCTGATTATCGTCACCAGCACGGATTTCAGAAAAAAACAGAAATCGCCCAGCCTTACCTTGCTGGCCAGTCCCACAAGCAAGAGCTGAAAAGTAACACACTTGTTAGTTCTGTATGCAACATCTCTGGCAGCTGTAACCATCCGGTCTCACCACTTCCTTACTCTTGCAAGCTTAACCCCTGTTTCTACTTTGTGTAAGAGGAGGATTAGGCACTAAAGGGACACTGGGCAATTATAGTCATATTCCTGTATGAGGAAAGAAGGGGTGAAAATTATTGAGGGGAGACATTGTAAGTTTTAATTGGGTGCTTTATTTTAAACAAGAAGTTAATGGCAGATGCATCCTGATTGAAACAAAGGTGACGAACAAATGTTTTTAACACACTTAAAAATACTTTGCAGTTGAAAACTCTGGTGTATGCTGCATGAAATAAAGATCGGAGAATGAAATACTTTCATTACATTGGGAGCAAGAGCACAAACACATCAAAGCAACCTTTTAAAACATAGCTCGGTCAGTTCTGCAGAAACTGTAGCTCAAGGGGGCACCACTCTGCAAGGATACAGCAAGTGAACTGGGAACATTAACCGTCCATTTTGCTTTGACAAAGGACTGAGTTAAATTTATTGCTATTGTAGGACAGAAGACCATCATAATGATGACCAAGGACTTTGATCCAATTACTGAAGTCGGAATCCACCAGGATGACTTTGGCGAAGGTGAGTGTGCTGTTGTGGTTCATAAATGCATTTTCACACCTGTCTTTCTCCTCTAATAGGTCACCCTATTGTAGAAAGGATATTATTAAACTAGAAAGAGTGCAGAAAAGATTTACTCAGAGGCTACCGGGACTTGATGGATTGAGTTATAAGGAGAGGCTGGATAGACTGGGACTTTTTTCTCTGGAGCGTAGGAGGCTGAGGGGTGATCTTATAGAGGTCTATAAAATAATGAGGGGCATAGATCAGCTAGATAGTCAATATCTTTTCCCAAAGGTAGGGGAGTCTAAAACTGGAGGGCATAGGTTTAAGGTGAGAGGGAAGAGATACAAAAGTGTCCAGAGGGGCAATTTTTTGGTGGGTGTCTGGGACAAGCTGCCAGAGGTGGTAGTGGAGGTGGGTACAATTTTGTCTTTTAAAAAGCGTTTAGACAGTAACATGGGTAAGATGGGTATAGAGGGATATGGGCCAAACACAAGCAATTGGGACTAGCTTGGGGGTTAAAGAAAAAGGGCGGCATGGACAAGTTGGGCCGAAGGGCCTGTTTCCATGCTGTAATTCTCTATGACTCTGTAAAACTCCAACATAAACACCCGGTCACTTGTACTTAAATGTAGTGAATAATTCAGCACATTTCTGTCAGAACAATACCAAATTACTTTTAAATTGTTTTCTTCGAAGAAGGTTTGCAACAACTTGTTGAGATTGTATTCTGTGTCCTGTCAAAACCCTACCGTCGTTTGTAAAATAATATTCCTACAATCAGTGTAGGAATGATGTTAATAAACAGCACTAGTTCTGATGTGCTATCATTTTCTGCAGGATGGGAAAAGGTCACCAGGCCAATATGAACTCTCTCTTATTGAACTCCTTCCTCATGACCCACCATTTCGATCTCCTGCTTTTACTCACGCACGCACGTCCTTCCTCGAGAGGCAAGGAGGAGACCCATAGCCAATCCCTTAAAAGTGATGAGCATGCAATCCATTGGCTATTTCCCACAATCCTTGCTTCCTTCTCTCATTGTTTTATTTTCCCACAAATGCTTCAAACCCTTTCTTGAAGAGCTTACAAGGAGTCCGCTCTCACCACCACCTCCAGGATGCTCAAAGAAAAATAAAATTGCCGCACATCCAACCCCACTGCTTCTGTCTTAGGTTGTGATGAACAAAGCATCGTAGCTGTGAGGGACAGCTCGGTGGATAGGATATTGGTATGTAGATAGGCTGGAAAATTGGGCGGGGATTCAGGATTCAATCCTGGACCGGGGAGCGGCGCGGGCTTGGAGGGCTGAAGGGCCTGTTCCTGGGCTGTATTGTTCTTTGTTCTTTGTATCAGTTTTACGTAGATGGTCCCCGCTTCCCCTTCGCCTCATTACGGAAAAGCATTCTCTCCACTCGCATGTCCTCAACGTCCTTCGTAATATTAAAGACCTGAAGCAAACCCTCTATAAGTCTCTGCCACTCCAGCAAACCAAATCCAAGACCAGCCAGCATCTCCTCAGTTTTTCTGGCAGAAACATGATGGGCCGAATGTCCTCCTCTTGTACTCTGTGATAGTTTAGTGGCACCAACGGCGAGGATCACCCTTGTTGCCCAGTTTTGTATGTTCTCTGCAGCCACAGTCGGAAGGGGGGGGTGGGGAAGCAGGCCAGATAACTGTGCTGTGCTTGGAGGCTCGAGGACCCAGTCTGTGCCTCTTCTGAAGAAAGGACGGTGTCTGGCACAAAGATGCCAGAAGAAAATAACGGAAAAGACAATCAATGCCGTCTCTTAATTTCCTTTTTGAAAAACCCTTATGGAAAATAAAAAATGTAATGGCTTATTTGCAACAAGCAGTTTTATCTATTATGTGCCCGTAAATTGTGTTTTCCCCTTTAGAAAAATTCATCACTGTCGGTTGGGGGAAGAAGGAGACACAGTTCCATGGAACAGAGGGGAAACAAGCAGCTCGTTGTAAACCAGCGGTGAGTATTCAGTTGAACTGTTGTATCCAGTTGTTTATCCCTCGAGTATGGTTCCCATTCAATGAATTTCATTGCTGTGAACTATTTATTTCATGTAGTTGGTAGCTGAACAAGTTTTGCTGTCTTATGGAACCAAATTCCTCATGAAACATAAGCACACAGCTGAGCAAAGCAAATGTCAGGGCTGCTGCCATGGTGCTGTGAATTAGCACAAAATATAGAAGGGTTAGAGCACAGAAGGAGGCCATCTGGCCCATCGGATCCATGCTGGCTCTCTTTATCCAGTCCCACTCCCATCGCCCTACAAATCTTTTGTCTTAAGGTACTTTGCCAGTTCCCTCTTGAAAGCCACGATTGAATCTTCCATCAGGACCCTCTAACCACTTGCTGCATATTTGCCTTTACTGGCGGGGGGGGTTTGAGGTCACGTTCAGGTCAGCCATGAATTTATTGAATGGCAGAGCAGACTCGCTAGGCCAAATGGTCTACTCCTACTCCAAATTAATTTGATCTTATGTTCTTTTGCTATTCACTGCAACTCTGTGTCCCCTGGTTCTTGAACCTCCTGCTCATGGGGACAGTTTCTGGTTATTTTTGTCTGGAACCCTCATGGTTTTGAACAACTCACCATCTAGGCAACCTCTTCAAGCCCCACAGCTCCTCCAAGATCTCGGCATTCCTCTAATTCTGGCCTCTTGATTATTCCTGATTTTAACTGCTCCATTATTAGCTGCCGTGCCTTCAGCTGCCTGGTTCCTAAGCTCCGGAATTCCCTTCCTAAACATCTCTGCCTCTCTTTCCTCCTTGAAGATGCTCTGTAAAACCTGTCTGTTTGACCAAGCTTTTGGCCACTTGCCCTATTGTCGCCAGATGTTCAATTTTGCTTTATAATGCTCCAGCGAGGTACCTTAGGATGATTTATTACAGGCGCAGTATCAATATAAATTACTATATATAATAAATATATAAATTATTTATTAAGTCCAAAGATGTGCGGCTTAGGTGGATTGGCCGTGCTAAATTGCCCCTTAGTGTCAGGGGGACTAGCTAGGGTAAATGCGTGGAGTTATGGGGATAGGGCCTGGAGGGGATTGTGGTCGGTGCAGACTCGATGGGCTGAATGGCCTCCTTCTGCACTATAGGATTCTAAAGTAAAGTTTATTTATTAGTCACAAGTAAGACTTACATTAACACTGCAATGAAGTTACTGTGAAATTCCCCTAGTCGCCACAATCCGGCGCCTGTTTGGGTCAATGCACCCTAACCAGCACGTCTTTCAGAATGTGGGAGGAAACCGGAGCACCCGGAGGAAACCCACGCAGACACGAGGAGAATGTGCAAACTCCGCACAGACAGTGACCCAAGCTGGGAATCGTACCCAGGTCCCCGGCGCTGTGAAGCAGCAGTGCTAACCACTGTGCCATTATGCCGTCCCTATGATTCTATGATCAATTGTTGACTGATCATGCCACTGCAGAGATGTGATGGCTGGGTTTGATTTTGATTTTGTTCTGACCTGTTGTCCACACTTGCCATTCCGAATCGAATTGTTTTGTTTCCCCCCCCCCCCCCCCCCCCCCCCGTGGGACTCCAGCCAAGTTCACCCTCTGTAGGGATCTGAAATAGTATGTACTGTATTGCCTTCCCAAATATATTACATTTCTGATTCTCTTTGATAGGAAATTCAGCCAGCATTTCCTTGGGATGATAAGAGGTCACGAATAACCTGGCGAGGGGATGGGCAACTGTTTGCAATCAGTGCCATTTGTCCTGTGACGGGTAAGTATCTGTCTTTAACTTTGACTCTCATTTTAGATATACATTTAAAAGGGGAAGTGTATCACACGCACCTTTTCTGGGCTAATCCGACAATTCTATAGACAATATAACGCTGCACTAATATTGAATACTCGTTAAATGATGTTACTTGCTTCTTCCAGCCCAGTTGAGAGATTCAGGGCTAGACTCTGCAATGGATTTGAGTACGAAAAGGAGAAATGATGGCTGCTGACATTTTTCACCACCTTATTTTTCATAAATTGTGGAGAGAAGTGTCAGGTATTTTCACTATTTGTAGTGTCTGAGGTCAGTTCAAAATCACTCATGTAAGGGAATGGATGAACTGTTTAGTGTTGAATGAACTTGGACTGTGACATTGGACTTGGATGTTTGGAACATCAACTTCCGCCATTCTGAAGGTAGTCCATCACTGATGATAAAACTCTGAAGCCCAGGACAACTACTGAACGTTGTTACCTGAATGTCAGGCACAGGAAATGGCCTTATACATCCCAAGGATTGTTTGTCTGCCATGATTGCAGAGAGGCCCACTGCAGTTGCTGTTCTGCATCTCTTAACGAGTGAAACAATCGTTCAGTGGAGTGTGATGTGCGCTGTGCTGTGACAGTGCATGCACTTTTACAGCTGCTGTTCTCTATGGCTTCATGGTTGGCAGAGTGGTTAGCACTGCTGCCTCACAGCACCAGGGACCCAGGGTCGATTCCAGTGTTGGGTCACATTGTCTGTGTGGAGTTTGCACGTTCTTCCTGTGTCTGTGTGGTTTTCCTCCGGGTGCTCCGGTTTCCTTCTACAGTCCAAAGATGTTCAGGTTAGGTGCATTGACTATGCTAAAATTGCCGCTTAGTGTCCCAAGATGTGTAGGTTAGGGGGATTAGGAGGTAAATGAGTGGAGTTACGGAGATAGGGCGAGGATGGGCCTGGGTAACATGCTCCTTTGAGTGCAGACTCGATGAGCCGAATGGTCTCCTGCACTGTACGGATTCTATGATTCTGTTCTAATATCTGCAGTTTGCCTAAGACAGATTCTAACCCTCACTGAAAGCAAGCTAGTGCCTGACCTACTTTGGATTGTGGGGGGAGCAGGGGGCAGGGGAGGTGGTGAGCAGTAAGCTGAGCCTCTGGGTTGAGTTGGATCCAAGGATTCCATCACCCAGTGATGGAAATTCAGAACCAAGTCAACCCAACTTAACAGATTGGGTGATCCAGTCCTGAGACAGGAAGATTGGCAGTGCTCCAAACCATTATTGATAATTAACTGGCCAACCTGGTTCACTAATGGAAACCGGAGGCTGTCTCTGGAGGCAGCATGTATATCAGTTTCTTCCCATTACTTGTCATAGAGTCATGTTGGCACTGAAGGAGGCCGTTTGGCCCATCGAGTCTTGTACAAGGGATGGTCTTCTTCCTACCCATTTGAGAGATTGAGGTCGAAGCTGTGAAGAAAGTGAGAATTCTTTCCCGCATTTAACCCTTCAGTCCAAAGCTGTGATGGGTACAGTAATCCTAGCTGGACATTGAGAAGCCAATCGGTGGTTTTTCTGCCTCAATGGAAGCTGAATGAACAGTACCTATGGCTCTGCACACACCTGAGAGTCCCTCAGCATTGGCTCTGCCAATTGCATCAAAACTCTGGTATAGGGCAAAGAAAGAATGTGCATTCCTCGTCAGGCAAATAGAATTGGCAACTCTTCAACATCATATATGGGAAGCAACCAGCCGTCAGATATAAAGCATTTTGTGCCCGAGAACTATTTCTCGAGTCAGGCTGGGAGCTGATGATTTGCAGCAGTGGGAATCGTCGCGTTGTGGTTGGCAGTTGCTGCTCACAATGTCCCTGGAGACAAATTTAGAATTGTGCTGAAATCTTTGTGCTGGTAAACTTGTCCTTTTCAACTATTCTGCTCAATGCAATTTTAGACAAACTCTTGCAAAACTGCAGTGTTTAGGCACAGTTTGCCTTTCCTGTTTGCAAAGATGGGGAAGTATAGACGTGTGTAAGTTTTCACTGCGCTTCATTGCAGTGTTAATTTAAGCCTTATTTGTGATTAATAAATAAACTTTACTTCATTATAAGATGACACTAATCAGCTTTGAACAAGGTTTCATGTATTTACTTTTCTGGATACAGATAAATCCTTTTAGTCTTTGATGTTTTTCACCACCTCATTTTTCATAAAAGTTATGCCTTTTATTTTCATAATTTATACATGTCTGATGTCAGTCGAAATTAAATTTTCTCATGTAGGATCCAGAAAGCTGAGAATATGGAATAGAGAATGCGTGCTTCAGTCAACCAGTGAGCCTGTTAGTGGACTTGAACAGGCCCTGCGCTGGAAGTGAGTAACTTGAATTGCACCCTGATGTTCCTTTGGAAGTTTATAGGTATTGATTTGTGTGATTATACTTGCTGTCACTTCACCATTGCAATTTGGGCTGGAACTTGCTGTAAAAATAGCTGGGTGCTAACAGTGCGCACTGCTCTTACATTATATCCCGCAAGCTCAGACAAGGAAGAGACATGCTCTGAGTTGTGAATCTCCAGAACCTGGTTGACTTACACCGTGCCGCCAATTGGTTCACACAAACGGCATGTCCATTGTTTAGAACAATTGCTGGATTTATACATTTCAGTTGCCCTTAACCTCCCTGCCCTTGTTAAGAACAAATGCGCAGAAACTTAACTCTAATAATTAACAGTGCAAGTAAATTTTTTAACACTGTGATAACTGTCAATGTCAAGGGTGGCACAGTGGTTAGCACTGCTGCCTCACAGAGCCAGCGACTGGGGTTCGATTCCCGGCTTGGGTCACTGTGTGTGTGGAGTCTGCACGTTCTTCCCGTGTCTGCGTGGGTTTCCTCCAGGTGCTCCGGTTGATTGACCATGCTAAATTCTCCCTCAGTGTACCCGAACAGGCGCCGGAGTGTGGCGACTAGGGGATTTTCACAGTAACTTCATTGCAATGTTAATGTGAACCTACTTGTGACTAATAAATAAGCTGTAAACTTGATTACCAAATAATCTAGCCCAGAAAGTGAACATTTTAAACTGTAGCATCTCATTCCTTCAGTAAGAAGTCTCACAACACCAGGTTAAAGTCCAGCAGGTTTATTTGGCATCACGAGCTCTCGGAGCGTTGCTCCTTCGTCAGGTGAGACTGGTCATGAGACTTCTGACTCTGCCCACCCCAGTCCAACGCCGGCATCGCCACATCATCTCATTCCTTCAGATAGCGAATTGTTGTTGGAGATTTTAAAGATTTTAAAACTTTGTTTTGTTCATAATCCAATTTTTATTTTCCTCACTCTCTTTCTCTCTGTACTGGATTTGACTCTAATTCACTACATGTCCTTCTCCATCATTGCTCTGCTTATTTCTTAATCTTAAACCTCAAGGAGATGGACCTTTGGTCCCATCATTCGTTCAAATCCCAGATGCCTCATTGCCCTCGCCATGTCTTTATCTGCTTTCAATTCCAGCAAGTCACTGAACAAAATCACTTATTGAATTGCGGATGCAGGAAAAGTCTTAACTAAGAGGGCTCACCTTGAGTCATCTCAACCAGCAACTTCAGACGCATCAAATTTACTAAGTTTCTATCTTATAGGAGATATTCCTCTTCTGTAGAGTTCCTCTGTAGGACATTGACTGCTCCTATTTTCATGAAAGAGTTGCACATGGGAAATTCATGCAGAGATAGAATCATAGAAACCCTACAATGCAGAAGGAGGCCATTCGGCCCATCGAGTCTGCACCGACCACAATCCCACCCAGGCCCTACCCCCACATATTTTACCCGCTAATCCCTCTAACCTACACATCCCAGGACTCTAAGGGGCAATTTTTTTAACCTGGCCAATCAACCTAACCCGCACATCTTTGGACTGTGGGAGGAAACCCACGCAGACACGAGGAGAATGTGCAAACTCCACACAGACAGTGACCCGAGCCTTGTAGCCACCAGGACTTTCATAGAATTTGATTTGATTTGATTTATTATTGTCACATGTATTAACATACAGTGAAAAGTATTGTTTCTTGCGCGCTATACAGACAAAACATACCGTTCATAGAGAAGGAAACGAGAGAGTGCAGAATGTAGTGTTACAGTCATAGCTAGGGTGTAGAGAAAGATCAACTTAATGCAAGGTAAGTCCATTCAAAAGTCTGACAGCAGCAGGGAAGAAGCTGTTCTTGAGTTGGTTGGTACGTGACCTCAGACTTTTGTATCTTTTTCCCGACGGAAGAAGGTAGAAGAGAGAATGTCCGGGGTGCGTGGGGTCCTTAATTATGTTGGCTGCTTTGCCGAGGCAGCGGGAAGTGTAGACAGAGTCAATGGATGGGAGGCTGGCTACAGAATTCCTACAGTGCAGAAGATGCCATTTGGCCCATCAAGTCTGCATCAACCCTCCATCTTACCCAGGCTCTGTCCCCCTAACTCCACGTATTCACCCTGCTAATCCCTCTAACCTAGACATCTTGGGACACCCAAGGGGCAATTTAGCAAGGCCAATCCACCAAACCTGCACATCTTCGGAGGAAACCGGAGCACCTGGAGGACACCCACGCAGACATGGGGTGCCTGTGTTCTCCAACAAGCTCTCTGTTCTATTTTTTTACCTCTGGCATTTACTGTGTGTCTTTAAATCATTGTCCCACTGAAAGGATTGTTCATCCACTTTCTCCCAGGTCTGTGTCCATATTTCTCTGCAGTGGGTTGACAAAAGATGTTCCAGAGATGCTGAACTGGCTTCTCTGTCCTTTTCTACTCTTTGCCCAACCTCAACCCCTAGCTGGGTATGGGTACGTGACCTCCCCTGATATTGCAATGTCAGCTGTGGCTCAAATGGTGGCACCCTGACTTCTGAGTCAGAAGTCGTGGGTTCAAGTCCAAGTCTGGAGACTCGAGCACATAATCCAGGCTGACATTCCCAATGCAGTACTGAGGAAGTGCCGCACTTGTGGAGGTACTGTCTTTTAGCTGAGATGTTAAAACTAAACTCTGCCTGCCCCCACCGGATGGATGTAAAATATTGCAGAGCACAATTACAAAGATAACAATTGTCCAGGCAATTAGATATCCATAAAGCAACATCTCTTAGACAGATTATCTGGCTGCTGTCTTGTTGTTTTCTGGGTGCACACATGGCTGCTGCATTTCCTATATTACAACAGTGATCATACTTCATATGTACTTCATTGGCTGTAAAGTGCTTTGGATCATCCCGAGGCTATGGGCCAAATGCTGGGAAGTGGGATTAGGGTCTTTCATGCGTCAGTACAGACTCGATGAGCCAAAGGGCCTCTTCTGCACTGTAGTATTCTGTGATTCTGTTGTGAAAGTTGCCAAATAAACACACGTCTTTTAACCGAAAGCAGAAAATCTGCTTCATGTGAAGATAATTAGGTGAATAATCTTACAACCTATCTTTGGGGTACAATGACTTGGCTCTCCAGAATACTCCCACAATCAATTTCTCAAACCTTTTGCTTTTAACTCTGCTAAGTTTTGAATGTATGCTACAGCCGAACAACTTAAAAACAGTATTAAAAAATACATCAGTGGATATCAGCTATGGCTCAGTGGGCAACTCTTTCCCCAGAATCAAAAGGTTGTGGGTTCAAGCCTCAAATCATAGAATCCTACAGCGCAGAAGGAGGCCATTTGGCCCATTGAGCCTGCACCGACAGCAATCCCACCCGGGCCCTATCCCCGTAACCCCACGTATTTACCCTGCAAGCCCCCTGACACTAAGCGACAATTTATCATGGCCAGTCCACCTAACCTGCACATCTTTGGAGTGTGGGAGGAAACTGGAGCACCCCAAGGAAACCCACGCAGACACGGGGAGAACGTGCAAACTCCACACAGACAGTCACAGAGAATTGAACCCGGGTCCATGGAGCTGTGAGGCAGCAGTGCTAACCACTGTGACACCATGCGTTATTGGACTGGCATTAGTAGAAGGCTGAGAACAGGGTCTTATGTATTCTTGACGAGCAGTGGCCTCCACATTCTGAACCGTTATTAGTCTGACGTGACTAGCTTGGTACAATCAACATCCGTTCCTTACAGACATCACAGCTGTTTATCAGTCACACAAATTCCACACTTAGTTGCACGTCTATCGTACTGTGATTAGATTGAAAGGGTGCTTTGTTTGGAATGTATATACTACTTTTGTTGGAAATAAGAAGTTATTTGTCCATAAACAGGAACCCGAATTTTCCATGGCCATGATATTTATTTTGAATGGAAATGTGGAATATCTGAGAATCCATTATAATCTGCATGTGTGTTTTTGTCCCAACTTTCCATTGCTAGATCATCAGGGAACCTGATTGCATCCACACAACGAAAGTTTAACAAGCATAATGTTGTCTTCTTCGAACAGAATGGTTTACTACATGGAGAGTTTTCACTTCCTTTTGACAAAGACCAAGTTAAGGCAAGTACTGAAGGCTCCTCTCTCCCCTTTTGAACTTTCTCCCCTTTCCATGGGCACTTTGTTCAGATTGGACTGCGAGCATCATGGCCACGATTGGTTCTATTCTTGCCTGAAACACCCACCTCCCTCCTCCATTCGTCCACAATGGGTTAACCCAATTATCCATCAATGAAAGGAACCCTAACCTGTTTTTTCTACCCTAGCCAAGAGATAAAGACAATGATTGTCTTGTCCCCGGCACCCAATGGAATTGGTTAACAAAGTACAGTGTCTATTGCATCAGCCAATGAATTAAAAGTAGGTGGGATTTACAGCAAAATTCACAAAATGGTTTATTCTGTAACAAATATTTATCAAACACCCATGTAAACAGCACACTGCAGCAAACAGTCTACAGAGTCTAATTAAGAAAGAGCTGTTACAAACTGCAGCAACATTTCCAGATTAAAGCGGTGTGATTTCTCCAACAAAATACAGTGAGTGGAAAATAATAACACAAATTATGCGCAGAAAGTCAACCCCAGTCACTTAGAGCAATGTGGTCTCCAGGGATGATTAATGAGGGAATGATCCAACCATTTCCATTCTGGGCAGGAACAGTGATATTGATATATGCAGCCAATAGAACACAGACAAATGATCATGTCCCGTTTCCACATCCTGTGGTGGACCCTTCCACTGAGCCGGCTTTGTGTTCCGAAGCCATGTCATACAATGTTTCAAATATTCTGCACGATTTTGTGTAATTAGATTAACCAGGTGCTCTGGTTTCCTCCCACACTACAAAGATGTGCAGGTTAGGTGGATTGGCTATGCTAAGTTGCCCCTTAGTGTCAGGGAACTAGCTAGGGTAAATGCATGGTATCATGGGGATAGGGCCTGGGTGGGAGTGCGGTCGGTGCAGACTCGATGGGCCGAATGGCCTCCTCCTGCAACGGTAGGAGGAGTGCCATTCCTGCCGTTCAGATATCTGGAATACAATGTCCTTAGTGTCTCGTTAATTTGCAGGTGCTAAAACGTGATGATTAGACTTGAAATTGCATTTGTTATGTACAGAGCCGTAAGGGTTTTGAGAAATTAGCTTCTTATAAATGAAAACATCCATTTACCCTGATTTAATTTCAATTATGGAGCATTTTTTGGATTGCTTCTTTTCATTTAAGAGATTGCAACTGTGTGTTAACACTGGTTATCTGTCTAGATTAGTTCATTGGTGTTTTTCATATGTATTATGGGTGGCACAGTGGTTAGCACTGCTGCCTCACAGCGCCAGGGACCCGGGTTCAATTGCGGCCTTGGGCATCCAAGGCTGTATAAAGTTTGGACCCACCATGGCTGCGTGGATTTCTTCCGGGTGCTCCGGTTTCCTCCCACAGTCCAAAGATGTGCGGGTTAGGTTGATTGGCCATGCTAAATTGCCCCTTAGTGTCAGGGGTACCAGCTAGGGTAAATATGTGGGGTTACGGGGATAGGGCCTGGGTGGGATTGTTGTCAGTGCAGACTAGATGGGCCAAATGGCCTCCTTCTGCACTGCAGGGATTCTATTCCACTACGATTTCTTATGTCTTTTGTTGAAATTATTCACATGATTATTTATCTTTATTCTTCCATTTCTCTTTTCTTTGGGAGTGCCAAGGCTTCACCCCCAATTACCGCTTGTTTTACCTGTGCTATGAAATAATATATGCTACAACATTTTGGTTTATACCAGATTGAGGTTGGAATAAGATAGCCATCACCTTAGATCAGATTATGTGCTGAAATTCAAGTTTCTGTTGCATACCACTCTTAAAATGCAGTGAGGTAAGTAGATTGGATTATATTGTGTTTTATCATATGAAAAGGCACTAATAAGGAATACATTATTCTTTGTAAGCATGTAGTTAGTGGTGAAGAAGACTGCAGCAAAATACGAGACAGCGTTAACAAGCTTGCTAAATAGACTCAGAGGCCAGAATGTTACCAACACGTGCAAGGCTCGCAGAATGGCATTCTCCATTGACCTCGGGTGGGATCTTACGAACCTCAGGCGGGCGTGCTGATAAAATTCCCTACAGTGACTATGGACTATGGGAGGAGGCCATTCGATCCATCGTGTCTGCACCGACTCTCCGACAGAGGATCCCACCCAGGCCCTTTCCCATAACCTCTCTATTCACCCCACAAATCCCCCACAGTTTGGGACAATCAGGGTCAATTTAGCATGGCCAATCCACCCAACGTGCACATCTTTGGACTGTGGGACAAACAGTAAGAACTCTCAAAACGCCAGGTTAAAGTCCAACAGATTTATTTGGCAGCATAAGCCACCAAATAAACCTGTTGGACTTGAACCTGGTGTTGTGAGACTTCTTACTGTGCTTACCCCAGTCCAATGCCGGCATCTCCACATCTCTAGGAGGAACCCAGAACACCTGGGGGAAACCCATACAGACGCAGAGAGAATGTGCAAACTCCACACAAACAGTCATCCAAGGCCAGAATTGAACCTGGATCCCTGGCGCTGTGAGGCAGCAATGCTAACCACTGTGCCACCGTGCCGCCCCCATTGGTCGTGTAAATGCAAGGGAATTTGTTTATTTGGAAACATCTTAGGAAGAGCATGAAGTCATCTACTGCTTGGGAAATAACAGTCTAAATAGTGGTAGAAGCACAGAGTGATTGAAGGCTACAGATTCACAAATCATGACCCAACTCATTCATCAAATGTGCAAAATAGCACTTGGCTTCATTTATAGAGGACTAGGAAAGACGGAAGTTATGTTAAACATAAAGAGAACCTTGGTTAGACCACTTGTACTGTGTAGAATTCTGGTCTACCCTTTACAGAAAAGATGTGGAAACACTGGAGAAAACGTGAAAAAATTTATAATGATGAACTGTAACTGTGTGGGTACAACAATCTGGAAAGATGAACATGCTTCAGGAGGGAAGTGAAGACAGAGAGATGACCAAATAGAAGTCTCTAAGTTATGAAAGGATTCTGTAGAGTAGATGTGGAGATGTTTCCACTTGTCGGTGTATGTTAAACACGGGGCCATCAACGCAATATGGTTACTAATAAATCCAATTGGCAATTCAGGAGTAATGTTTTACTCAGAGTGGTGAGAATGTGGAGCTCTGTTCCATAGAGAGTGGTTATAGGAAAACTCTTAATTTTACAGCACAGAAAGAGGTCCTTCGGAACTGTGGAACTCTTTGCCGCAGAAGGCTGTGGAGGCCAGGTCATTGAATGTCTTTAAGACAGAGATAGATAGGTTCTTGATTAATGAGGGGATCAGGGGTTATGGGCAAAAGGCAGGAGAATGGGGATGAGAAAAATATCAGCTATGATTGAATGGCGCAGCAGACTCGATGGGCCGAGTGGCCTAATTCTGCTCTTATGGCCCATCGTGTCTGTACCGGCTATCAGGCATCTATCTAATCTAATCCTAGTTCCCAGCACTTGGTCCATGACCTTGTGTGCTGTGGCGTTTCAAGTGCTCATCTGAAGCAGAGATGCATTTAAGGGGAAGTTAACTAAGTACAGGAGGGAGAAAGGAATAGAAGGATCTGCAGCCTCTTATGGAGCATAATGGTTCTGTTTCTGTGCTATATATTCTATATAATATTCACAAAAAAGCTCTGAGGCGTTATTGTTGACTTTTTAAAAATTGCTTTGTATAGCAGGTTTTTTCATCAGTGGTTGATACTCTTTACCTAACCTGCTCTCTGGTTTTTGTCTGAATCAGACAAGTTACTTAGATTAATAACAGGATTGAATGTTTATTTATTCGTGTCGCAAGTAGGCTTACATTAACACTGCAGCGAAGTTACTGTGAAAATCCACTAGTTGCCGCACTCCGGCTCCTGTTCGGGTACACAATGTACCTAACCAGCACATCTTTACAGACTGTGGGAGGAAACCGGAGCACCCGACGGAAACCCATGCAGACACGGGGAGAATGTGCCGACTCCACATAGACAGTGACTCAAGCCAGGAATCGAACCTGGGTCTCTAGTGCTGTGATACAGCAGTGCTAGTCACTGTTGCCCGTGCCGAAAGTGTAGTTATATTTCTGACCTGTAGATTTTTTGCACTTTGTTGGAAATGATCTTTATGTTACTGACTGGCTTGGTTTTTACTGTTGATTAGGTAAATGAGATGCTTTGGAATAGTGATTCCACTGTGCTGGCAGTTTGGCTAGAGGATTTGAGATCAGCGAATGAAGGGATCAAAGATGTCCATCAAAATACATACGGTAAAAGTTATCTTCCAGACGGTCTGGAGTTTTTGCCCCCTATCTAACATCCTAGATCCAAGGAGAATGTTAACTTGATTTTAACAAATACTTTTGTTCTCTGTGCTTTGTAATATGTCTAAAGATTGACTGCCTGACAGAATGCCAAGCCAGACTTAAATTCCGATGGTGTAATAAATATGGCTTAGAATCATATAACACAGGAAGAGCCCTGTCATGTTGTGCTGTCTCTTTGAAAGAGCTGTCCATTGGCCCCACACGCCTTCCACACAGCCCTGCAAATTCTTCCTTTTTCAAATATTTATCCAATTTTTGAAACTCACCATTAAATCCCCCTCCATCCCATCCTTTCAGGCAGCGCATTCCAAAATATAACTTGTTGCATAAAACAGAACATTTCTCTTCACCTCCCCCTAGTGCTTTTGCCATTTGTCTTAAATCTGGGTCCTCTGGTTCCCATCCTGGAAACATGGATTTGATCAAATCTCCTCATAATTTTGAACACCGCCATATTGTGGCAAGTTGCAGTATCGGTGGATCGGCTCTGAGTGATGCTGGTTTTCATCAAACAAAAAAAGTAACAGTAATTGATCCGTGCATATGATTCCATTTGCAGTGTTAACCCCACTAAGAATTATTCATCACTTTGCTGGGATCGTGCTGTGGAGTGGTTGTTGGGAACGGGGGTACATATGCGGCTGTCACAAGTCTGTAATCTGGTCAGCCCATCTCCTAAGGCAGGTGGTATGATACTGAACCTACTTTAGACCATAAGATATAGGAGCAGAATTAGGCCATTTGGCCCATCGAGTCTGCTCCACCATTCAATCATGGCTGATATGTTTCTCAAACCCATTCTCTTGCCTTTTCCGTAACCTTTGACCCCCTTGCCAATCATGAACCTATCGATCTCTGTCTTAAATACACTCAATGACCTGGCCTCAACAGCTTTTTGTGGAATTCCACAGATTCACCACCCTCTGGCTGAAGAAATTCCTCTTAATCTTAGTTCTAAAGGGTCGTCCCTTTTACTCTGAGATTGTGCCCTCGGGTCCTAGTCTGTCCTACTAATGGAAATCTCTTCCCCTCTTTGTGCATCATCCTGTCTCCAGATTTCAAGAACAGATTCTTCCCTGCTGCCATCAGACTTTTGAATGAACCTACCATGCATAAAGTTGATCTTTCTCTAGACCCTGTGACTGTGACACTACATTCTGCATCCTCTCCTTCTCTAGAGCACGCCATGAAACAATACTTTTCACTGTATACTAACACATGTGACAATCATAAATCAAATCAAATCCCGCGCCCAAGTGCCTACATGGAATGGATGTCGTTATTATGAAGAGAAAAAAATTCTGATTGGACATGATTGCAGATTTAACCTTGGCCTTGAGCCGTTAAATAATACTTGGCTGTTTTTATTCTTACTGTCTTGCAGTTCAGTTGTGGACAGTGGGAAACTACCACTGGTATCTGAAACAGAGTCTGCATTTTGGTTGTGACGAGGCGGAACGGATTGTATCCCTCATGTGGGATCCTGAGAGTCTGTATCGACTGCACGTGCTCTGCAGTGGGTGGCATTACCTGTCCTTTAACTGGCATTGGACCACTGATCGAAGTATAGGAGACGACAGCAATGACTTTGCTAATGTAGCTGTGATTGATGGAGGTAATCATTCTTTTTGAGCCTGAGAATTGTTGCTTATATAAATCATTGCCAGTAAATGTTAGCATTGAGGTTTATAAGCATCTCTACTAACCTTAGTGGAGTTATTTGAACGGAATGTGTTGACGCCCCACCCCCAACACTCTGAGCTTCATACTGTCACAAGTGAATCAGTTCCATTTAAAAGCAACACTTAAAAGCAAAAGGTAATGAATGAATCAATCTATTCCCTTCAAAACTATTTAATTTTGTTCTGAAATGAGGGAATTAAGGCTGGGCAGCCAAGTGGATAATACGATCGTACAGCACAGAGATAGCTTGGCCATCATGCTGTTTGGACAGAGCTCTTCAATTGGGCCCCCAGCCCATAGCCTTGCTTTTTAAAAAATATTTATCCAGCTATCTTTTTGAAATGTACTGCCCCTTCAGGTAGTACATTGCACAACACAACGACTTGAGTAAAAACATTTCTCCTTCACTATGTCCCTGCTGACTCAACCCTGCCCTGTTTCCCCAGAATGATTTTTTAATCAAAATGTTCACTGTTGACTCTGAATTTAGCTTAATTGGAGCTAAAATGACAGCAGCTGTTTCAGAATCTCCAGGGGATGGCACAGTGGTTAGCACCGCTGTCTCACAGCGCCAGGGACCGGCTTCGATTCCCGGCTTGGGTCAGTGTCTGTGCGGACTTTGCTCGTTCTCCTCGTCTGCGTGGGTTTCCTTCGGGTGCTCTGGATTCCTCCCACACCCCAAAGATGTGCGGGTTAGGTGGATTGGCCATAGTAAATTGCCCCTTAGTGTCAGGGGGACTAGTAGGGTAAATACATGAGGCTATGGGGATAGGGGCTGGGTGGGATTGTGGTTGGTGCAGACTCGATGGGCCGAAAGGCCTCCTTCTACACTGTAGGGATTCTAAGATTCTACAACAAAGGAAGGATAAGATCTGCTTTTGCTTGTTAGCCCATCATCATGCAATAGAAAATAAAAAACAAAGTTCAAGTGTAACTGTGCTGTGCCGCTTGATGTTCATTGCATTAGTCAGTCCACGAGGAATGACTGGGTAAGGCTGAGGAGGTGCCTGAAACATTGGCACCTGCAGGAAAGGAGAAAATGGGGTTGAGAAATTTTAATGATTGGCAAATCCATGATCATCTGCTGAGATGCTGTCTGAATAAGTCATTGCTGTTTGTGGGAGCTTACTGTGTGTAAATTGGCTGCTGTGTTTCCTACGTTATGTGACGAAACTTTAAAAATATCTTGGCTGTCTAGGATGTCTGGAGGTCTTGAATGGCGTTGTATGAATACAAATTTTTTTCAATTTTACCTTGATTTACATGTTTTGTCACATGAGGTGCTGTGCAGAGATGATTTCTGTATTTTTTTAGCACATCTTTTAGAAGCAATTTATGCCTGTTAATGATTTCTGGCATTAGCCAGTAACGCAAGATCTGATTCTTTAACAGGATGTGGGCATCATTGCCTTGCCAGCATTTTTATTGCCTATCCCTAATTGCCCTTGGTGGTGTGGTGATGAGTCAAGAAATATTTATTTTCTTGACAAACTGAGTTCCTCAACAGGATTCAGGTTAAAATTTGGAGGTACTTGCACTTGTATGGGGCGGCACGGTGGCACAGTGGTTAGCACTGCTGCCTCACAGCGCCAGGGACCTGGGTTCAATTCCTGACTTGGGTCACTGTCTGTGCGGAGTTTGCACGTTCTCCCCATGTCTGCGTGGGTTTCCTCCCACAGTCTGAAAGACATGTCGGTTAGGTGCATTGACCCGAGCAGCTGCTGGGGTGTGGCGGCTAGGGGAATTTCATAGTAACTTCATTGCAGCATTAATGTAAGCCTTACTTGTGACTAATAAATAAACTTTACTTTTTTACTTTACTTTGTTAGTGAGAAACAGCATTAGCGTTTCATTAAATGCTCCCTGACCTGCTGAGTGTTGCCAGCATTTTCTGTTTCTATTTCAGATTTCCTACATCTGCAGTACTTCGACTGCAGTTAGATAGTTGCATGCCTAAACATTTCCGCAAGCAGTGGTTTACTGATTGTCATGTGCCCAAGTTTATTTCACCAAATAATATTTGGGGGTTTTTGTTTTCTGGGACATCAACTGAGATTTCCCATTTGAAACATGTAAAATATCAGGACTCATCAGCGACGTAAAATCTGGAACTTTTAAAGTTTATTTTTAATTGAGTTAAGTCAATGATTTTCACTAACTTCATTACAGTGTTAATGTAAGCCTACTTGTGACAAATAAATAAAACAATAATCTTTGTTGATTGTCGCAAAAACCCATCTGGTTCACTAATGCCCTTTAGGGAAGGAAATCTGCCATCCTTACCCAGCCTGGCCTACATGTGACTCCAGAGCTACAGCAATGTGGTTGACTCTCAACTGCCCTCGGGCAACTAGGGATGGGCAATAAATGCTGGCCAACCAGTGATGCCCATGTCCCATGAATGAATAAAAATAAATAATGCATGTTTTCTTGTTCTTGGCGCTGACAGATAAAGTACTGGTGACACCTTTTCGCCAAACAGTGGTGCCTCCGCCAATGTGTGCGTATCAGTTTCAGCTGCCCTGTGCCGTGAATCAGGTTATGTTCTCATCAGATCCACAGAGGAGCAATGACATTGCAGTCCTGACAACAGACAATCGGATTTCAGTCTACCAGGCTGGTGAGTGTGTATGTGCTAGTGCCCAACTGCTTCATCACAACAGCATTCATTTCATGGTTTTCTGGTACTAAGTAAACTCACAATGCATCAAAGGCCACTCGTCCCATTGCTTCCACACTGTAAGTGAGTGCACTCGGTTGTGGACAATAACACAATTCACTTAGAGCCCTCTCTAACTAAATTGAGCAAAAATTCGGAATACTGCACCGGATCTACAGAAATATTCACTGTTTATGCTCTACCCAAGCCCCTTCCTATCTTATGTCATCTCACTATACAAGCATATCCTTCCATTCCCTTTTCTTCAAGTGTTTCTCTAGCTTCCCCTTAAATGCCTCTATGCTACTCGCCTCAGCCACTCCCCGTGGTAGTGAGTTCCACATTCTCATCACTCTCTGGGTAAAGGAGTATTTGCTGAATTCCTCAATGGATTTATTAGTGACTGATTTATATTTAGAGCCCCTAGTTTTAGATATCCCCACAATTGGAAACATCTTCCTATCGCACATCTTGTTTGTTTTAGAGAGCTCCATCAGGTTATCACTCAGTCTTTTTTCTAGAGAAAAGCGCTCCCAAGCCTATTCAGTTTTTCCCAATTGTTACAGCCTCAGAGTTCAGGTATCTTCCTTGGAAATCTCTTTTATCATAGAATCCCTACGGTGCGGAAGGTGGCCATTTGGCCCATCGTGTCTGCAGTGACACTCTGACAGAGCATCCCATCCAGGGACATTCCTCCGCCCTGTTCCCGTAACCACCAAACATTTACCCAGCTAATCCCCCTAATCTACTTATCTTGGGACATTAAGGGGCAATTTAACATGGCCAATCCGTCTAACCTGCACATCTTTGGAGTGTAGGAAGAAACCGGAGCACCCGGAGGAAACCCACGCAGACAAGGGGAGAACATGCAGACTCCACACAGACAGTCACCAAAGGCCAGAATTGAACCCGGATCTCTGGCACTGTGAGGCAGCAGTGCTAACCACTGTGCCACTATGTCACCCATTGTACTTTCTATATATGCCAATCCTTGAAATCTATATCACTTAATGCTTTGTTCTTACAACACCAGGTTAAAGTCCAACAGGTTTATTTGGTAGCACGAGCTTTCGAAGCACAGCTGCTCCATCAGGTGAGTGGATAGGTGATGACAGATGCCTCCACTCACCTGATGAAGGAGCGGCGCTCTGAAAGCTCGTGCTACCAAATAAACCTATTGGACTTTAACCTGGTGTTGTGAGACTTCTTACTGTGCCCACCCAGTCCAAAGCCGGCACCTCCACATCGTAGTTTGTTCTTGTTCGCAGCAGTGGCTGATTCATCAACTGGTTCCACAGAACATTTTACAATTATCTCTATCCAGAATTTAATCAAAATGACTGTAGTTGATAGCTAAGAGGGTAGCACTTGAATCAAAAAATTCTGAATCCAACTCCTACTCAAGACTTCTTGAGCACCTGATGTAGGCTGAGAGGGTTCCGCACTGTTGGAGGTTCTGTCTTTTGAATGAGGTTTTAAGCTGCATCTGCCCTCTCAGACGGACATGAAAGACTGCAAGGCACTATTCCAACAAGGAAACCGGAATTATCCTCGTGATATTTATCCCTCAGCCAACAACACTAACACAGATTATCTGATCGTTACCATGTTGCTGTTCGTGGGAGCTTGCTGTCTATAAATTGGCAGCCCCATTTCCTCGCATTATAACAGTGACAACTTCAGAACAATGACAATTCAGAAGTATTTTATTCGTGGTGAAGTGATTTAGGAAGTTGTGAAACACCCTATGTAAATCTATGTTTTTTTAAATTAAAGTATAAAATTATTTTAGATGATTAAAGGAATTTTTCAGTTAGATTTCTATTTTTCCTTGTCCGGAGCAGGTGATGGGGTGAATCAGGATTCTGCGGTTAAAATTGGTGCTGTTGGTGGAAGTGGATCGAAGATAGGCATCGCAATCCCCAAACTGGTAAAAACATACAGGTTGGTTTAGCTTGGAGATATTCCCCATCCCTGCTCGTTCATAAACTACTTGTGCTATTTACTCTCAAAAATTAAATGTTGAAAACGCCATTTGTGCCCAAGGTGTTAATTTTGGATGAACTCTTTTTAAAAGGAGTGATTAACTTTTAATCCATTTTTGTTCTAACTTTTTGTTTTTGTGGAAATGACAGAATCAAGTTTGAAGAGGGAGTTAGTGAGCCCCTGAACCCATTGAAGTTGCGAATGATTACCTGGGTAAAGGAAAGTACATTTCTGGCTCTGTGTCAAGGTCCCAAGACTTCGCAGTCTATTGTCTGTCAGCTGGTAACTTCACCAGAGGAGTCTCAGGAGGGAGAGATTCAGATCAGGTATGGAATCTGACCCATTTCGGAAGGATCATCCTTTTTTAGAGTCAGAGAGTTCAAGCAACTCAGCGCGGCTCCTTCGACATCACTTTCTGAACCTGTGACCTTTCCACCTAGCAGGGCAAGGGCAGCAGATGCTTGGGAACACCACCACCTGCAAGTTTCTCTCCCAGTCACACACCCCACTGTCCTGGAAATATATCGGCCATTCCTTCACAATCCTGGAAGTCCTTTCCTCACAACCCTGTGGGCGTTCCTATCCCACATGGACAGCGGCAGTTCGGGAAGGCAACACACCACCAGCTCAAGGGCAGTTAGGGATAGGAAACAACTGCTGCCTAGCCAGCAATGTCCACCTCCCATGAATGAATAAAAACGAAACAAGCAATCCCAATCACACTGGAATTCTTAAAATCCAGAATTGGTAGTTTTGCAGCATTCCAGTACGGTATTTGCAACTCGTGGAAATGCAAAGGTTATGATATTTACAAAGGGTGTTAGGATGTCCGAGATGGAGCAACCTATTTTTAAGTATTAATGAGTGAAGTGACTATTGGGGCTTATATTATGAAACCCCGTGAATATCGAAATACGTGCCATTTTAAAAGTTTGTCTCCATTGTTTCCCACCCACACCCTGACCTGGAATGTCCATTCTGTGCACCAGAATTAAACCTCTGCTCTCTTCCACTTAATTCAAATATATCTTTGATTCTTCTAACTCAACAAATGCTCCTCTCCCATGCCTCCAGCAAAATATGGGGTACAAATATAAACTGAAAATGCACAGCATGCCAGGCAGCCTGACCTGCTAAGTATTTCCAGCATTTTCTGTTTAAATTTCAGGTTTCTGCACGTGCAGTATTTTGCCTTCTATATTGCTGTATCAAATACTGTCCTTAGATTTTAACCCCATTCTGCACAGACCATGACATTTGTCACTTTCCACTACATCTTTGCAATAAAGGTGTTGTTAATTTTTCCAGGTCTCCTATAACCGTGGATGGCCACGTGACCAACCTGTGTCACAACCTGAAGACGCGTACCGTCGCCTTGCAGCTTTCCAGTGGGCAGATTCTGAGATACTTCTGGGGTTTGTGTATTTCTAATCAAGCGACTTCACTAGAACATAACCTGTGTTTCATCATTTGTCAGTAGCCAGTTCTTGGGAATGTGAACTTGTATTAAAGAGTGCACATTGAGCGAGAAATCATGGTCTTACTCCCTGTCATTCGCCAGCTGAAACTTCTCATGGGGAAACACTTCCTGTGGATGAGCCACTCCATCTTAATTACTTCAGCCAAGGATGTACAGGCTGGATCTCTCTTTCTCTTGAGGGGTGACCTAATGGAGGTCTTTAAAATTATTGACACTTTTTATAGAGCAAACACGGTCTGAGGGTCTTCACTTGTGGGGAAGAACAAAACTGAAGTCCATCAATATAACATTGCAATCCAAACAAGAATTCAGAATAAACTTTTTTTACCCAGAGAGTGGTGAGGATGTGGATATCACTACCCCAGGGAGTAGTTGAGGCAAGTAATATACACACACGCAAGGGGAAGCTAGATATGAGGGAGGAGGGGAACAGAGGGTTAGTGCTAATGGTGTTAAATGTGGGAGGATGGGAGGAAGCGCTGATTTATATTCTTTGCAAACATGTGGAAACAATTTTAAAAGTTTTTGTTTCCTGCCCCTCCCAATCCCTTGGAACATAGAACAGTGCAGCACAGGAACAGGCCCTTCAGCCCATGTGCCAAACATGACGCCAAATTAAATTAATCCCTTCTGCCTGCCCTTGGCCCATATCCCTTTATTCCTTGCATGCATATTTATCTGCTTATCTAAAATCCCTTAAACGCCCCTATCATATCTACCTCCACCACCTCCGCTGGAAGTGTGTTCCAGACACCTACCACACTCTGTGTAAAAAAAAAACCTGCCCCTCACGCCTCACGTCTCCTTTGAACTTTCCCCCTCTCACCTTAAGTGCATGCCCTCTACTATTAGACATTTCAACCCTGGGAAAAGGATTCTAACTGTCAGCTCCATCTATGCCCCTCATAATTTTATAGACTTCTATCAGGTCTCCCCTCAGCTTCCGTCGCTCCAGAGAAAACAACCAGCTTCCGTCGCTCCAGAGAAAACAACCAGCTTCCGTCGCTCCAGAGAAAACAACCAGCTTCCGTCGCTCCAGAGAAAACAACCCTAGTTTGTCCAGCCTCTCCTTAAAGCTTATACCCTCTAATCCAGGCAGCATCCTGGTAAACCTCTTCTGCATCCTCTCCAAAGTCTCCACAGAATTAATCTTAAGTGCGGCCTAACCAAAGTTAAAGTTTATTTATTAGTCACAAGTAAAGCTTACATTAACACTGCAATGAAGTTACTGAAATTTTCCTAGTCGCCACAGTCTGGCGCCTGTTCGGGTCAATGCACCTAACCAGCACGTCTTTCAGAATGTGAGAAGAAACTGGAGTAACCGGAGGAAACCCACGCAGACATGGGGAGAATGTGCGAACTTCACACAGACAGTGACCCAAGCCGGGAATCGAACCCGGGTCCCTGGCGCTGTGAAGCAGCAGTGTTAACCACTGTGCCACCGTGCCACTCAAAGTTTTATAAAGCTGCAACATGGCATTCTGACTCTTGTGCTCAATGCCCCAACCAATAAAGGCAAGCATGCCACATGCCCTCTTTGCCACCCTATCTACTTGTGTGGCCACTTTCAGGAAGCTATGGACTTGAACCCCAAGATCCCTTGGTACATGAATGTTGTTGAAGGTCCTACCGTTAATTGTATACTTACCCTTAATATTTGATCTCCCAAAGTGCAGCACCTCACACTTGCCTGGATTAAGCACCATCTGCCATTTCTCCGCCCATATCTGCAGCTGATCTATAATATCCTGCTGTTTCATTTGACAACCTTCTACACAATCCACAACTCCACCTATCTTTGCGTCGCCTGCAAACTTATTAACCCACCCATCTACGTTTTCATCCAAGTCATTTATATATATCACAAATAGCAGACGTTCCAATACGGATCCCTGCGGGACACCACTAGTCACAGACTTTCAGCCAGAAAAACACCCTTCCACCATTCCTTGCCAGACGTTGATTTTGAATTGATCTTGCGGCCGCTTCATTTCATTATGCCCCTGTATCTACATATCAAGTTTAATTTGGATAATGCTTTGAGATGCAGCTTTGTCTGATTGAACGAAGCAGGTTTCATCACATTATTGCCCAGTGATCACCCTTAATTCTAAGTTTCTCTGTTGGAGAAATAACTAAATCTACTTTCTAAAAGTGATGAGTTTGATTTGTATTACCATTCTTGATACCATTGGATTAGAATAATAATGCCCAGTGAGGCTGTTGTTAGGATGCCACCTTTCTGTTTTGTCGTCAAGTCACTGATGTAATGAGTAGACTGCTGACACTTTTTAATCTAGTTTAGAGAATTATGGATATGCAGCCGTGAGAAGAGAGGGAATGGTGCTAAAGACCTGTTTATTTGTGTTGAGAATCATAGAGTCCCTACAGTGCAGAAGGAGGCCATTCGGCCCATTGAGTCTGCACTGACCACAATCCCACCCAGGCCCTATTCCCATAACCCCACATATTTACACTGCTAGTCCCCCTGACACTAAGGGGTAATTTAGCATGGCCAATCCACCTAACCCGCACATCCTTGGACTGTGGAAGGAAACCGGAGCATCCGGAGGAAACCCACGCAGACATGTGAAGAATGTGCAAACTCCACACAGCCAGTGACCCGAGGCCAGAATTGAACCTGGGTCCCTGGTGCTATGAGGCAGCAGTGCGAACCACTGTGCCACCCCTCTTACGTGTTTATTTTCTAAACAATAGACCTACATCACTCCACCATTGGCACCGTCGCCTTCAGTTATCTGAGCCTTAAGGTCTAGAATTCTGTCAGTAAACCTCTCTGGCTCACGATCTCTCGCTCTTCTCTCTGTCTCGCTCCATTCCTTTAAGATGCTCTTTAAAATCTTCCTCTTTGACCGAACCTTTGCTCACCTGCCATAAATATCCACCCATGTGGCCCTGTGCCAAATTCTGAAAACTGCAATGAAGCATCTGGGGACAAGGTTGAAGATGCTATGTAAATGGAAGTCACTGTTGTATATAATAAAATTTCAATGTCTCCTTCAGGCACGGATTCCTCTGAGGCATGTGTGAAGCCGTGGAAGTCAGCTGCTGGATGTTTGGTACAATTTCCTCAGCCTTGTATTGAGACAGCTGTATGTACTGTTGATGGAGAGGTGAGCTGGGTTATCTTTCTCTGACAGTTTTTTTTTTAACCACCTGAAAGCACAGCTCTGAAGAAGAGTCGCACAGACTCGCAGCGTTAACTCTGTTCCTCTCTCTCCACAGAGGCTGCCAGACCTGCTGAGTTTTTCCGGCATTTTCTGTTTTTATTTCAGGTTTCCAGCATCCGCGGTGTTTTGCATTTCTATGATGAAAGCATCAGTTGCTTGCCCCAGCACCATCCCAAAGGCAGCAGTACAATCTGGATCCTTATGTAGAAGGTCATTCTTAATGGGCATGCCTGAACACTGAGAGTTAGCAGGATGTTTGACAGAGTAGGGAGGGATGCCTGAACCTGGGAGGCACAGTGGTTAGCACTGCTGCCTCACAGCACCAGGGTTCAGTTCCGGGCCCGGGTCACTGTCTTTATAGAGTTTGCACATTCTCCCCATGTCTGCACGGGTTTCCTCCGGGTGCTCCGGTTTCCTCCCACAGTCCAAAGACGTGCTGGTTAGGTGGTTTGGCTATGCTAAATTCTCCCTCAGTGTACCCGGACAGGTGCCAGAGTGTGGCGACTAGAGGATTTTCACTGTAACTTCATTGCAGTGTTAATGTAAGCCTACTTGTGACACTGATAAATAAAAAAGTTTCTCACGGGTGCACCGGTTTCCTCCCACAGTCCAAAGATGCGTGGGTTAGGTGGATTGACCATGCTAAATTGCCCCTTAGTGTCAGGGGGATTAGCAGGGTAAATATGTGGGGTTATGGGGATAGGGCCTGGGTGGGATTGTGGTCGGTGTAGACCTGATAGGCCGAATGGCCTCCTACTGCACTATAGAGATTCTGTGATTTTATCTCCATCTAACATCTACCTGTGCTTCCAACTGTTGGTACTGAAATGCATTGACAAAACAAACCTTGGGCAATTTATCCCTCCTTAATTGAAAGTTAAGTGAAAATAGGGCCTTTCCTGCCAAACATCAGAGATAGCTAAGTTATCGAACCTTAGACCTTCTCAGTTGTTATGATCCAGCCAGTTCTCTCATTGCTCCTCTCTTAGGCAGTCCCTCAGGATTGAGGGTGACTTGCTTCCACTTTGGTTCGATGGGTTCTGAGAGGGTTGGTAAGTCTGAAGCGCGATCTGCAGACTCTGCCGCATGTGGGACAGGTGGTGTTTGAAGTGTTGGGTAGATGGATTGTTTGCAGATTTGTGCATCTTCCCACTGGAGTCTCTCGATGTGCTCAGTGCCTTCCTGAATCACCCTTCTCCACTTTGGCCGACCACAAACCAGGGACTCCCAGATGTTCGACCTCATCGGGGATGCTCTGAGGGTATCCCTAAAATGTTCCCAGTGTCTCTTCATCAACAAATAGGTGCGATGAATGAATTATTTAATTGCTTCAAGCATCAGCATCTAAAAATGAGTTTACTCTGTCCTTTCTGTCCTCCCCTCTAGGAAATGGTCTTGGGTCTGACAGAAAGATCTCGTTTCTTTATTAATGATTTAGAGGTAAGTTGCATTTTTAAAAAGTTTCATTTTAAAGCATTTGATTTTTTTCTGTGTAAATTTAAAGCAGTGAATGCCATTTTTGAAATTATCTCGGGGGTGTTTTTGTTCTGAACAGATTGCCTCCAACGTTACATCATTTGTAGTATGTGATGAGTTCCTGCTATTCACGACCCATTCACACACCTGTCGCTGTCTCAACCTTAGGACTACTTCATTAAAAAGTAAGTGTATAAACCACAAGTAGTAAACTGGATTAAACTACTCAAAGGTCAGCATTCATAGAATCCCTACAGTGCAGAAGGAGGCCATTCAGCCCATCGAGTCTGCACCGACTCTCTCTGACAGAGTATCTTACCAAGGCCCACCCCCCACCCTAACCCTGTAAACGCATACATTTCCCATGGCTAATCCCTCCCAACCTACATATCTTTGGACACGAGGGGACAATTTAGCATGGCCAATCCACCTAACCTGCACATCTTTGGACTGTGGAACGAAACAGGAGCACCCGGAGGAAACCCACGGAGAACGTGCAAACTCCACACGGACAGTCACCTGAGGCCGGAATTGAACCCGGATCCTTGGCGCTGTGAGGCAGCAGTGCTAACCACCGTGCCATCCTAAATTATTATTATTAATATTATTAGACTGCTTGGAGTTTTGTTTGTTATAAAAAGAGGAAATTTCTTTGCCGCCCACCATCCTGTGTAGAATAACATTTTTGCCACCTTTCTGATGCAAGTTTAAGTATCTGCTTGAATTCTGTTTAAGCTGCTGCCTCAGCGCCAGGAACCCGGGTTCAATTCCGGCCTTGGGTCACTGTGTGGAGTTTGCACGTTCTCCCCGTGACTGCTTGGGCTTCCCCCGGTTCCTCCGGTTACTCCAGTTTCCTCCCACACTCCAAAGATATGCGGGTTCGGTGGATTGGCCATGCTAAATTGTCCCTTAGTGTCCAAAGATTGTGTAGGTTAGGGGGATTAGCAGACTAAATATGTGGAGTTACAGGGATAAGACCTGGGTGGGATTGTTGTGGGTGCAGGCCCGATGGGCGAGTGGCCTACTCCTGCACTGTAGGGATTCTATGATTTTATATCCGATGCAAAATCACTAAACTAACCCTTTGTTTAACCAGGACATTGTAGATCTTTGCTGTTTTTACCTGTGCTTTCTGTAGCTTTTTATTTCAAGACTTTGACCATCTAAGATTGATTTAACTCGCTGTCTCCACAAACAGCTTTATCACAGCTTTCAAGTAGCAGTTCCCAGCCAAATGATGAAACAGTTCGTAGAGTGGAGAGAGGATCTCGCATAGTGACAGTTGTATCCCAGGACACCAAACTCCTCCTTCAGGTCAGTAATGGCATTGCTGAAACGAGTCCTTTCCCTCCGCTACAGTGCAGGAGCTAGGAGAAAGGGTATAATAATGGGGAACAAAACAAAAATGCCAACCGTTACTTTATAGAAAGAAATAACATCCCTTTGAAGTTGTGATTCAGCCTTAATGCCAAAATAAATTCCAAGATGGCACCAGAGCGAGGCAACTTCTTGCAAGCTGTGCCCAGCATACCTTCTAATTCTATCTTCTACTCTGTGCTTCTAAAACTTCATTCCAACTCTTTTAAACTCTCTAACAATGCTTTACTTATGACTGTAACACTACATTTTGCACTCTCTTGTTTCCTTCTCTATGAACAGTTAGCTTTGTCTGTATAGCGCGCAAGAAACAATGCTTTTCACTGTATCCCAATACATGGGACAATAATAAATCTAAATCAAAGTATCTGGTGATTTTGGGATGATTTGTTTGGAGTCAAATGTACGTTACACATAAGTGGGCAGAATCCAGTACCTACAACTTCACAGCAAATTTAACTTTTAGTTTCTCGATGTTCACATAGAGGAAGGATCAAATGAAACATTTCAGGACTGTGATTGCTAGATTTGTGTTAGGTGAAGGTATTAAGGGTTACAGAATCAAGGCAGTTAAGAGATAGATCCGCTGTGATTGAACTGAATGGCAGAACAGGCTCGAGGGGCTGAATGGTCTACTCTTGGTCGTATGACCCAAACTATGATGCCTACCTAATGACTTAAATCTCAATGAACAAAATACCAATCTTCTACCAACTGTTAACCAGTGCATCAGCAGCATCTGGTAGATAATTGAATGAGATGATAATGTTGAAGGATTGAATGGTCTACTCCTGTTACTCTAATCATTTGAATAGGATACAGCAGGGTTGTTGGTGCCTTTGAGTTTTGCTCCAATGTGTCACTACATTCAAAAGAAAGGATGGAAAGCCTCAAAGAATAATGGAGTTTTACAGCGTAGAAAGATCACGTGGCCCATTGTGGCTTTCTGAAACAGCTGATTAGTCATCCTTCCCTGCTCTTATCCATAACCATGCAAATTCATCCCTTCAAGAACAAAACCGTATAGCACAGGAACAGGCCTTTCGGCCCACCAAATCTGTGCCGACACAGACGCCTCTCTAATATTTTCTTGCCTCTATGTGGTCCATATCTCTATTTCCTGCCTATTCATGTATCTTTCCAGATGCCTTTTGAACGTTGTTATAGAACCTGTTTCCAATTCCTCCTCCAGCAGCGCGTTCCAGGCATTCACCACCCTCTGTGTGGAAAAACTTGCCCCTTGCATCTCTTTTAAACTTTCCTCCTCTCAATTTCAACCTATGCCCCCGAGTAATTGACCTTACGGCACGGTAGCACAGTGGTTAGCACTGCTGCTTCACAGCTCCAGGATCCCGGGTTCGATTCCCGGCTCGGGTCACTGTCTGTGTGGAGTTTGCACATTCTCCTCGTGTCTGCGTGGGTTTCCTCCGGGTGCTCCGGTTTCCTCCCACAGTCCAAAGATGTGCGGGTTAGGTTGATTGGCCAGGTTAAAAATTGTCCCTTAGAGTCCTGGGATGCGTCGGTTAGAGGGATTTGTGGGTAAAATATGTGGGGGGAGGGCCTGGGTGGGATTGTGGTCGGTGCAGACTCGATGGGCCGAATGGCCTCCTTCTGCACTGTAGGGTTTCTATGTTCTATGTCTATGTTAGATCCTGGAATAAAGACTCTTGACTATCTACTCTATCCAAGCCTGTCGTAATCTTGTAAAATTCTTATCAGGTCCCCCTCATCCTCTGCGCTCCAATCCAAGTTTGTTCAACCTTTCTTCATAGTCCATATCCTCCAAACCAGGCAACATCCTGACAAGTGTTTATCCAAGGAAAGATGTTTATAAAAGAGCATTTTTTAAAAAGAGGAGCATACTGCTGGGGTGGAAAACCTGACTGTGCTGCAGCTGTGTGAAGTGTTTTGATCAGGTAGCTAAAAACCATTCTTTACTTCACAATCTTCAAATAGACCAGGCAATCAGGGTTGCCCTAAAGTAAAAGAATTGAGAATGCCACCAAAGAAGCTGACCCCAATCTTCATGATCCTGAGCTTTTTGTCATTAATGGCGTGTATAGTGTAGGACTGGAAACCTATTTATTATATGGAGCACTGTAGTGTGTTTAGGGGCTTGAATGGCCGGAACCAATGACCGAGACGACAAGTGAGCATATTAATTAGGAGCAGAAGTAGACCATTCGCTCCCTCAAGCCTGCTCTGCCAGTCGGTGAGATCGTGGCCTCAGCTCCACATTGGGGCGGCACAGCGGTTAGTGCTGCTGCCTCACAGCACCAGAGTTCAATTTCAGCCTCGAGTCACTGTGTGGAGTTTGCACAATCTCTCTGTGTCTGCATGGGTTTCCCCCAGGTACTCTGGTTTCCTCCCACAGTCCAAAAAATGAGTGGGTTAGGTGCATTGGCCATGCTAAATTCTCCCTTAGTGTCAGGGGGATTAGCGGGGTAAATGTGTAGGGTTACGGGGATAGGCCCTGGGTGGGAGTATGGTCGGTGCAGACTTGGTGCAGGCCGAATGGCCTCCTTCTGCACTTTAGGGATTCTATGATTCTGCCGCCTACCCCCCTCCTCCCCTCAATAATCTTTGACTCCTTTATTAATGAAGAATCTTTACCTATCTCTGCCTTAGAAGTATTCAATGACCCTGCCTCCACCACTCTCCGGGGAAGGGAATTTAAAAGACTCATGACCCTCTGAGAAAACATTTCTTCCCATCTCCATCTTAATGGGAGACCCGTTATTTTTAAACTGAGCCGTGACGCAGAAGTGGACTGAGGAGAATGTTCAGCGCTCCAGCTGCTGCCTTTCCTGATTCTCGTTTAGGGAGTGGTGGAATTAATTTCATAAAGCATGTTCATCACAATAAGCTCGAGATGTCCCTGACAAATGTGTGCGCTGGTCCAAACGTTCAAATTTTGCTATTCTCATTTGCGTCCGTTGTAAGTGTCGAGTGAAAGAATAATTAGGAGTATAATGTTAAAGAAACCCGGACAACTCCTCTCCATCCTGCTTCATAGAGTCATAGAATCCCTGCAGAAGGAGGCCATTTGGCCCATCAATTCTGTACCAACCACAATCCCACCCAGGTCTTATTCCCGTAACCTTCATTTACCCTGCTGATCTCCCTGACACTAAGGGGGCAATTTAGCATGGCCAATCAACCTAACCCGCACATCTTTAGACTGTGGGGGGAAACCGGAGCACCCGGAGGAAACTCACGCAGACACTGGGAGAACGTGCAAACTCCGCACAGACAGTGACCCGAGGCTGGAATTGAACCCAGGTCCCTGGCGCTGTAAGGCAGCAGTGCTAACCACTGTGCCACCGTGCCGCCCCATTTTTCATGGACTGTTTTGCTTGTTTAAAATCATATGTATTTTTTCTACAACAATTTGCATTTATATGACACCTTTTATGTAGCAAATGTTCCAAGGTGCTTCACAGGAATGTTATCAAACCAAATCTGACACTGAGTCATGTAAGGAGACAGGTGACCAAAAGCTTGGTCAAAGAGAGAGGTTTTGAGTCACACTCCTTAAAAGAGAAGAGAGGCAGAGAGGTTCAAGGAGGGGATTCCAGAGCTAAGTGTTTGATTCATTATTGTCACATGCATTGGGATACAGTGAAAAGTATTGTTTCTTGTGCGCTATACAGACAAAGCATACCGTTCATAGAGAAGGAAAGGAGAGGGTGCAGAATGTAGTGTTACAGTCATAGCTAGGGTGCAGAGAAAGATCAACTTAGTGCCAAATCTATAAGAGATTGAATTAGAGCTTGTTAGAGTTTAAAAGAGTTAGAATGAAGGTTTAGAAGCATAGAACACGAGTAAAGGATAGAATTAGAAGGTATGCTGGGCACAGCTTGCAAGAAGTCGCCTCGCTTGGGTGCCATCTTGGGAAAAATCAGGTCTTAGCAGCTGAAGTCTGGCCACCATTGGTGGAGCGATCGGGGGGAAAGCATCAGACCAAAATATGGGCTGGAGTTTATATTTGGAATGAATTGTCAGCTTCCTGTTCTTTGTGCAGATGCCACGTGGAAATCTGGAAGTCATTCACCACCGTGCATTGGTACTGGCTCAGGTGCGAAGATATCTGGACAGGTCTGTAGATCACTAACCCTATTAAAATCAGAGCTGTAGTTGTAGGCAGTTTTCCAAATACCACAATGGTCAACTCTGTTGCGGTTTATGTATCCTTCTGCAAAGCTACAATTGTTCTCCTTAGGGCAGAGAGGGTTAAGGGGAGATGTAACAGAGTCATTCAAAATGACCGAGGGTTTTGATAGAGTGAGCACAGAGATAGTGGCAAATGGGTCGGCAACCAGAGGACACAAATGTCTGATGAGTGACAAGAGAAACTGAGGGGACATGAGAATTGCACTTACTCTCCGGCTGTTGTGATCTGGACTGCCAATGTGCTGCATTAAAGGTCAGTGGAAGTACGTCAAACAGTAACTTTCAAAAGGCAACTGGATAAGTACACGGGAGGGGAATAGTTGCAAGGGTGTAGGGAAAGTGTAGGGGGTGGGAGACGAATTCATCAGCTCTTCCAAAGAGCCAGCACAGGCATGATGGGCCAAATGGCCTCCTGTGTTAAAATTCAGTCTTTAGAGCAACAGATAAATAGGATATGTGTCAATGTTGAAGGTCTAATCCGCCGGGAACATTTGTGTGAGAATGGGAGAAGCTGTAGAATGGTTAAGATTTTAGGATTTACAACAATTTTCTACTATCAGGCCACTATAAGGAGGCACTAAATAGCAGAGAGAGTAACCGAGCTCTGCTCACACCAGTTAATGTCAGTTGAGAGAAACCCGTCCATCATGGACACTCCAGGGACTGACCAACTGTTTTAATTTGTGGGTGTCCTTGGTTCAAAATGGTCAATGCATGTAGAATGGGGAAATGTTTTTTAACCAGTACCCACAGAGCAGAAAAACCACTCTGCCCTGGGTCAGGGCTGTTTGAGTGTTCATTCCCAGAGATAGAGGGTGTTCTCTGCTGCTGTGCATGCTGGGTAATGAGCTCACCATTGCTCAGGAACTGTACCTTTTATTAAATCCACTGCCATCCTGTGTTGGCCTTCCCGCACTGACAGTGTGAGAAAAAGGGAGCAGAGAGGGAGCAAGCTACAAGATCAAGTGCCCGTGATCCAGTGAAAGTTCCAGGTATTGCAGCTTTAAAGCCACAGGCTTTGTCCAGTTTTAAGCTCTAAAAGGGCTTGGTGCATTGAAGTTTGTAATTTCCGAGTATCTATGAATTCAGAGTGCCTGTTCTGTATCTCACCACGTAAGTTATTTGGGGTCTCAATAAGTGGCCACTTCTCTGCAAATATCCTTTCATAGAGTTTTAATAAGTGGCTAGGTTTTGTAAATGTCCGGTTCTGTAGATTTCACTGTTTTAATAAAGACAGGGGAAAACATTGTAAGTTTTAGTAAAGCATCTAGTGTTGCATGAGATAATGGCTGTAGATCCAATCTGTTAATTTCCTTTTCTTAGGCTTAAGTACAAGGAAGCCTTTGAATGTATGAGAAAGCTGAGAATAAATCTCAATCTCATCCATGATCACAACCCGAAGGTGAGTAATTTTATCAAATCCTTTTAAACATCTTTTATCTGGTTTACCAAAATGTGTGTCTTGCGCTGAGGGGAGGAGATTGGTTCCTCCAACACATTAACTGATTAATAGAAGATGTGTTTTTGATTCCCTTGCTCCTTTTCTTTCCCACGGAAGGCAAATGTGACCAATATCTGTGCATAGTCATGCACTTGTGAGGTGAATAAAAGTCTCTCGAGCCCAGTGAAGCAGTGTCTTTTTGTAGTTAAAGTGGCTGTCGTCAGTGATCCTCAGAGTTCTAGCAATGACTGCCTGAAGAAAAGGGCGGCACGGCAGCACAGTGGTTAGCACTGCTGCCTCACAGAGCCAGTGAGCCGGGTTCAATTCTGGCCTCGGGTCACTGTCTGTGTGGAGTTTGCACCACTTCCCCGTGTCTGCATGGGTTTCCTCCGGGTGCTCCAGTTTCCTCCCACAGTCCAAAGATGTGCGGGTTCGGTGGATTGGCCGTACTAAATTGACCCTTAGTGTCAGGGGGAATAGCAGGGTAAATACGTGGGGTTACGGGAATAAGGCCTGGGTGGGATTGTGGTCAGTACAGACTTGATGGACCGAATGACTTCCTTCTGCACTGTAGAGATTCTATGATTCTATTCAGTCTGCAGCTTTAATCAGAATAAAGCATTTTCAGAATGTGAAAAGAGAATCCTATTCAATAATTAGTAGGTTCTAGCAGAGGAAAATGTTTAATTGATCCAGAACAGGCACTGCTCCAATGATATAAATGGAATCATCCAAGTGACATATGTTGACTGAGACTTTGTTCAGAGTTGCTTTTAGTTGTCGTGTGAATAATATTTGCCAATACATCTGTTTGTCTTCAGGTATTTTTGGAAAATTTAGAGAACTTCGTGAAGCAGATCAATTCTATAAATTACATCAATTTGTTCCTGACTGAATTGAAGTAAGTGTCATTAAAAGAAAAACAAAGAACTTTAATCTATGTACCACTGTTGACTACAGAAGAGCATCCTAAAGAGCTTTGCGGTAATTTTAAAATGCAGTCACTGTTGTAACGTAAGAAATGCAGCAGTCAGTTTGCACACAGCAAGATCCCACAGACAGCAATGTGATAATGACCAGGAAACCTGTTTTTTAGCAATGTTATTTGAGGGATAAGTATTGGCCAGGAAACTTGTTCCTCTTCTAACTAATGGCACGGGACCTTTTCTGCCCATCTGAGAGGGCAGATGGGAAGTCAATTGAAAGGTGGTACCTTAGCACTTACTACATTGGGAATATCAACAAAGGTTTTTATACTTACGTTTTTGACTTGGACGCAAGACTGTTAGCCAGTGAACCATTGCTGAGGAGGAACATTTGTCATTATCTTAAAGGTTTTTTTTTCAGTTCATGCCTTTGATAGTGCCGTACTCCATCATGGCTTCATCAGGATTGTGGTGAACTGAATTAACAGTGTTCCAAGTGCAGGTCGATGTTGGCCACTGATCTCCATCCCCCAGGAGTCAGCATTTTACTGGGTTTAATCCTTCCTCCTAATGTGTGTGTTGCTGGTTAGGCCAGTGCTTTTATTGCCCATCCCTAACTGACCTTGAGAAGGTGGTGATGAGCCACGTTCATGACCACTGCAGTCTGTGTGGCGTATGAACACCCATGTTTGGGAGGGCGTCCCAGGATTTTGACTCAGCAACAGTGAAGGTACAACCGATACGTTTCCAAGTCAGGATGGTGTGTGGCTTGGAGGGAACCTTGGTGTGCCCATGTGTCTGCTGCCCTTCTCCTAGGTGGAAGATCTTGCAGGTTTAGAGCATGCTAGAACGAAAACTATTGTTTTTGCTGGAGTTCAAACGAATGAGGGGGATCTCATAGAGACTTGTAAAATTCGAACAGGACTAGCCAGGGTAGATGCAGAGAGGATGTTCCCGATGGTGGGGGTAGTCCAGAACCAGGGGGTCACAGTCTGAGGACTCAGGGCAGACCATTTAGGATGGAGGTGAGGAGACATTTCTTCACCTAAAGAGTGGTGAGCCTGTGGAATTTATTACCACAGGAAGTAGTTGATGCCAAAACATTGAATGTATTCAAGTGGCGGCTGGATATAGCACATGGGGCGAATGGGATCAAAGGTTATGGGGAGAAAGCAGGATTAGGCTATTGAGTTGGACGATCAGCCATGATGGTAATGAATGGTGGAGCAGGCTCGAAGGGCCGAATGGCCTCCTCTTGCTCCTACCTTCTATGTTTCTATGCTGTCAGTGGAGCCTTGGTGAGTTGCCACAGTACATCTTGTAGATGGCACATGCTGCAACTTTTGTGCGTCAATTGGAGGGGTGGGAGTTGATAGGGTTGGGATGGATGTTTAAGTGGTGGATGAGGATTGCATTTCTTCCTCTCTGTAGAAGGCACACTTCATCCTGGGGTGTGAGCAGAGCTTCCAGGCAAATCCTGGTAACACGAGACAATCAAGTTTGCTTGGTCCTTCAGCGCATCGTTTAGGCGCTCGGTACTTCAGGTTATTCGGGGAAAATCAATTTCTTAAAATCGGAATCAAAGACAGCATCCTTAAAGCCAATGACAGAATTTTGTTCTGCATACACCTCTCTTCTTTTCCAGAGAGGAAGACGTCACAAAAACAATGTACCCATATCTCCCCAGCTCATCAACTTCAGCACCTGAGATCGGAACTAAAGTGAACATGGTCTGTGACGCACTGCGAACTACAATGGAGAGAATCAACCCTCACAAGTAAGAAAGATTTGCAGTATGTCGCGCCTTACATGGTCCATGATGGCCAAAACTCTTTACAACCAACTACGTTTCTTTTTACAGAGTAGTCACTGTTGTAGGAAATGCCGCAACCAATTTGCTCATTGCAAGCTCCCACAATTAGCAATGAGATAACCAGAAAATCAGTTATTTGTTATTGCTGGGTGAGGGATAAATGTTTAGCCGAGGACATCATTGAGGACACTCCTGCTCTTCTCTGGCAAGGGATCTTTTACTTTGACCTGAGAGGGCAGAGAGGACCTCGGCTTAACATCTTATCCAAAAGACAGCAATGTTGACAGTGCAGCACTCCCTCAGCATTGCACTAGGAGTGTCAGCCTCGATTTTGTCCTCAAGTCTCTGGACCAGGACTTGAACCCACAAGCTAGAGACTCAGCAAGAGTGCGTTGCACTGAGTCACTGCTGACATTGATGATAATGGTTGCGTTTGCCAAAAATGGGATAAATTCTTTGATTACACCTACCCAATGAGATGTCTAAAAGGAGCAGCAGTTGGAGGATCAACAGTACATTGTTTTATTCCTAATGCCTTTTGCCCATAGACCCTCGGTGAGCTGGCAAGCTCATTCAGGCAATCAGTAACTTGTGGACAGTGATGTACCAACATTCAAACCTTCATGGCACACACCAACATTCTTGATTTGGTTTGATTTATTATTCTTGTCTTTCTTTTGAAGGAAAATTACAATGCTTTAGAATGACCGTTCCTTCGTAGGCATTTCCAATTTAGAGATATATGTATGAACTCCGAACTGTATATTATTCCTTGCAAAATGTCTCTCACTTATCTGTTGTTTTGCACAGATACAGTTTGCCAATACTGACCTGTCACGTACGAAAACATCCTCCAGAACTGGAAACTGCTCTTCAGAAAGTCCATGAGCTAAGAGGTAACATTTTTGTAGTTGTGACAAAAATTCAATTGTATCCTAGTCTTTTCCTGATGCAATTCTGAGATTGGGCAATATCATTCTGCCTGAAAAGGCCTGTCTATTGGAATGAATAACAGAAGGGTTTCAGATCCCACTGAATAGCCACCTCCTGTTGTTATGTTCCTAACTATATTTCCCCTTCCAATATATGGACTTTAACATAAATGCAGAATGCATTTTCAAAGACCTTTCAAAGAGTCATAGAATCCCTGCAGTGCAGAAGGGGCCATTTTGCACTGACTGTCCAACAGAGCATCTTTCCCAGACCCTATCCCTGTAACCCCACTAATCCATCTAACCTACACATCTCTGGACACTAAGGGACAATTTAGCATGGCTAATCCACCTAACCTGCACATCTTTGGAGGAAACCCGGAGCACCCGGAGGCAATCCACACAGACACGGGGAGAACGTGTAGACTCCACAGTCACCTGAGGCTGGGATTGAACCCGGGTCCCTGGTGCTGTAAGGCAGCAATGCTAACCACTGTGCCACCGTGCCGCCCCAAAAGTTTCATTTATGTTCTTCAAATCAAGGGAGACCTGCAATTTGCAATGTATTATTTGTGTACTGAAATGTTCATTATCATGCAATCCTTTTATTATTTTATACATTTTTAAAGTTGTATTGGTAGCCTGTAATTAAATCATGAAATTATGATTACTTGTTTTATTTGTATCGTCATCACTATTCAGCACCAGCTGCCATGATGATTTTCAATGAACCAGTTTTCTATCTCTGTAAAATGGCTGTGTTACCTCCCAGAAATACTTAGAAACCTGCTCTGCTTGCCTCCTGTAGAGGTGTGATGCTGTAACCTCTAAACTGATACTGATAAAAAATACATCATTTTCTCCCAAATAACTAAACAAGCTTTGGCGGTTTCAGTAGAACATATCGAATATATCCCTGAGTTGTTAACGGATTAACATCAGCACGAGTTATTCTTAGCTCCTTCATGGAATGACATAGAACTTACAGTGCAGAAACTGGCCATTTGATCCAACTGGCCCATGCTGGTGTTTATGCTTCACATGAACATCCTATTTCATCCAAGTCTATCAACATATCCTTCCCTTTCATAGAACCATAGAATCCCTACAGTGCAGAAGGAGGCTATTCAACCCATCAAGTCTGCACCTACTCTCCGACAGAGCATCTTACCAAGGCCCACCACCCGCCCTATCCCCGTAACCCCATGCATTTCCTTGCTAATTCCCCTTAATCTTGGGACACTAAGGGGCAATTTACCAGGGCCAATCCATCTAATCTTTGGAGTGTGGGAGGAAACCCACGCAGACACGGAGAGCACGTGCAAGCGCCACACACGCCCATGGCCGGAATTGAACTCAGATCCCTGGCGCTGTGAGGCAGCAGTGCTAACCACTGTGCCACCGTGCCATCCCAAATCTCCCTCGTGCCGATCCAGCTTCCACCTAAAAACATCCATACTATTCACCAGAACTACATGTGGTAAAAGAATTCCACATATTGGGTTAAGCAGTTTCTTCTGAATTCCTTATTGGGTTCATCAGTGACCATTGTATGTTGATGGCATTGTTATTCCTAGAGTAGGGTGACTAGAACTCATTTTTAAAGGGGGCTTAAAAATTGGCCCCCCTCTGCCTCTTGTAACAAATCTGGCCAGTGCAAGCACAATGAGTCAAATGGTCTCCTTCTGTGCTGCAATATTCTCTGATTCCACATACCATCTCTTAAGAGCCATAGAGTATTTGCATGTAAATTAAAATAAGAGTGCCACTCTCTCTCATTTCTTACTGTCAGTCATTATTGCACATTGCAGTTGATCCTCCGTCTGACCCTGAGGCAGTCAGTGCCGAGGAGGCTCTGAAATATCTTCTCTTCCTGGTGGATGTGAATGAACTGTACGACTACGCACTGGGCACATACGACTTTGATCTTGTGATGATGGTGGCAGAGAAATCCCAAAAGGTTGGCATACTTTCATGCTTTATTCCAAAAACCTGATATTGTTTAAGGCAGGTTTTGTTTATTCATAGATCTGTAGATATTTGCAGCAGAGAAAGACGCCATTCAGTCCATCATGTCCATGCCCGTCAACAAAGATCTGACCAAACTAATCCCATTTTCCAAAACTTGGCCCGTAGCCATGGACTTCTTCGATCATAGAATCCCTGCAGTTCAGAAGGAGGCCATTTGGCCCATCGAGTCTGCACCGACAACAATGCCACCTAGGTCCTATCCCTGTAACCCCACATATTTACCCTGCTAATCTCCCTGACACTAGGGTCAATTTAGCATAGCCAATCCATCTAACCTGCACATCTTTGGCACAAAAAACAGGAAATGCTGGAAAATCTCAGCAGCTCTGACAGCATCTGTGGGGAGAGAATAGAGCCAATGTTTCAAGTCTAGATGACCCTTCATCAGAAACGTTGGCTCTATTCTCCACCCACAGATGCTGTCAGACCTGCTGAGATTTTCCAGCATTTTCTGTTTTTGTTTCAGATTCCAGCATCCGCAGTATTTTGCTTTTATCTGCATATCTTTGGACTGTGGGAGGAAACTGGAGCTCCCAAAGGAAACCCACGCAGACACGGGAAGAATGTGCAGACAGTGACCTGAGGCCGGAATTGAACCTGGATCCTGGAGCTGTGAGGCAGCGATGCTAACCACTGTGCCACCCTAAATGTTGCAAGAGTTTCTGATTCAAGGTTGTCTTGTTGCCTAAGCTCTGTAGGGCAACAGTGAACAAAAAAAGGCAAGGCAGCAAAATCAATCAAAATGTAACATTAGAAAGGCAGAAGACTGTTCGAATAAGGTCCACACTAATGTTTGAAAGGCTAAATAGTCTACTCCTGTTCCTATATTCCCATCTATATCACATAAAGTGAAGCTTTGAAGCTGACCATGATATGTTTAGGTTGATGTCCACTTGAATGTTATTCTCTTGTTCCAGGATCCTAAAGAATATCTGCCGTTTCTCAACAATCTGAAGAAAATGGAGACCAACTACCAGCGATACACCATCGATAAATATTTGAAGCGATACAAGAAAGCTCTCAGCCACCTCAGTAAATGTGGTGAGTGCAACTTCAGAACTTCAAATGCAATTGGGATTTCAGCCTTCAGCAGCATGATTGAGAAATGAGTGTTCCAGGGTGGGGGCGCCGACTTAATTCCAAGGAATTTGTCACCCAGTGTAACATCCTGTGTACATGTTTGTACACATGTAGCGGAGGAAGGGAGCACTGGCTTAGTAAACTACTTTTGATGTCTGGCCATATTTGGTGTTGCAAGGAAATCCTGTTGGATCTGCTTCTACATGTGGAATTTACGTGGGCCTGAACTAAATGAGATTGGTCTTGATAAATTGAAACCTGTTTTTGTTAGAATTATGTAACTCATTTGATGAATTCCACATAATTCAATCTGCTGCAAGTTACCAATACTCTGAATCATTACCAGACTAGTAAATATAGTTTGTATTGTCTGCAATAATGGGTAACTTCAATGTAACAAGTTGTTTTTGTATAACACCTTTCAACGTGTGAAAACGTCCCAAGGTCCTTCACAGGGCCACAATCAGACATAATTTGACGCCAAGACACTTTAAAAGAATTAATGAATGGGATCTGGGAGTCACTGACTGGGCCAGCCATGCATTTATTGCCCATCCATAATTGCCCTTGAACTGCGCATCTTATTAGGCCATTTCAGAGGGCATTTTAAGAGTCAACCACATTGCTGTGGGTCTGGACATCTTTACATTCTATAAGATCATAGAATCCCTACAGTACAGAAGAAGGCCATTCGGCCCATCGAGACTGTACCGACCACAATCCCACCCGGGCCCTATTCCCGTAACCCCACACATTTACCCTGCTAATCCCGCTGACATTAGGGTCAATTTAGCATAGCCAATCAACCTAACCCGCACATCTTTGAACTAATCCACACGTGTAGGCCAGGTAAGGACGGCAGATTTCCTCCCCTAAAGGACATTTGTGAACCAGGTGGGTTTTTACAACAATCGACAATGGTTTTGTGGTCATTAGACTTTTAATTCCAGATTTTTATTGAATTCCAATTTCACCATCTGCTACAGTGGGATTCATACTTGGTCCCCAGGTTTGATTCTCTAGATTATGAGTCGAATGACAGTACCACTAAACCACCGCCTCCCCCATAATGGAAATATTCCCTCCTGCCGTGGAAATGTTAAGAGAGAGTCAAAAGAGGTAGGTTTTAACAAGAGTATTAAAAGAGGAAGAGAGGTGGAGAGTTCTAGGGAGGGAAATCCAGAGCTTACGACTCAAGGCTGCTAAAAGCAATGACCAACATTGGTTGACCAATTACAGTGAGGATGTGCAAGAATCCAGAATTAGAGGAACGCAGGGATCTTGGAGGGTGGTAGGGCTGGAAGAGATTGCAGAGATGAGGACGGGTGAGGCCATGGAGGGATTTGGAAATCAGGGCAGGATGTTAAATGTGGAGCTTTGTCGGTCAGCAGTTCAGGGTAAACGGGCCTGGGTACAAGTTAGGCAGCAGATCTTTGAAGGGGTCGGAGTTCATGGAGGGGCTGATCAGGACTGGTCAGGTCAGGCGGTAACAAAGGAATGGATGAGAGTTTCAGCAGTGAATGAGTTGGGACAAAGGCAGTAAATTCTCCAACTACACCCCATAAGCATGGAACAGAATGAGGGAAGTCCCAGCCAGTTGCACATCAGAAGAGAGGAATTGGAAGGTGGTACTGTTAACAGCGATTACTGACAGGTCAAGAGAGACAGGGAAGGATAGTTTACCACGCTCACAGTCACATAGTATGTCATTTCTGACTTTGATAAGGGCCATGACACTGCTGGGGCCACCACAGAAACCTGACTGGAGGCGTTCAAACATGGATATGGGTTTGGGAGGTGAAAACACACTCGGAGACTTTGGAAGTGGAAGGGAGGTTGGAGATAGAAGCTGAAATTTTACAGCCACACCGGAATCGGGGTGAGCACGGCTCACAGAACAGAATTCTCCGTTGGCTTCAGGCAGGATTTTACGAGCCTCGCCCAAGCGAGGTCAGAGTGGTAGTTTGTAAGGACAGAGTGGTAAAGGCTGGATTTTTTTGGTGACAGTTTTGAAGGGCTGAGGCAGTACCTGAGGAGACAGAGTGAGACTAAGACAAAAGCAGTTCGTAACTGTCCAGGGACTGCTGTAATCGGTTTGTAGCCTGGAAAATCACTTGCTCATATGTTAACGCACAATGCTTCTTATTTCCTATTCTGCCACCTGTGTGGCCTCGGATGCTGTAAGTCCTATCTGCAAAATAGGACTAGCCATTGTAGCATCTACATTGAGGATTTATTGCCAAATTCTGTATCCAGTATGTGCTTTGATGATTAATGAATGGGATTGAGATGGGTGAGTCTGATGTGCTGCATACATGCTGATGAAGACGAACATCTCGCCAAGGCCATCCCCACACCCCCACTTCTTGCCTTCAAACAACCGCACAACCTCAAACAGACCATTGTCCGCTGCAAACTACCCAGCCTTCAGGAGAACAGTGACCATGACACCACACAACCCTGTCACAGCAACCTCTGCAAGACGTGCCGGATCATCGACACAGATGCCATCATCTCACGTGAGAACACCATCCACCAGGTACACAGTACATACTCTTGCAACTCGGCCAACGTTGTCTACCTGATACGCTGCAAGAAAGGATGTCCCGAGGCATGGTACATTGGGGAAACTATGAAGACGCTGCGACAACGGATGAATGAACACCGCTCGACAATCACCAGGCAAGACTGTTCTCTTCCTGTTGGGGAGCACTTCAGCGGTCACGGGCATTCGGCCTCTGATATTCGGGTAAGCGTTCTCCAAGGCGGCCTCCGCGACACACGACGGCGCAGAGTCGCTGAGCAGAAACTGATAGCCAAGTTCCGCACACACGAGGACGGCCTCAACCGGGATATTGGGTTCATGGCACACTATTTGTAACCCCCAGAGTTTCACTGGCTGTCTTGTCTGGAGACAATACACATCTTTTTAGCCTGTCTTGATGCTCTCTCCACTCACGTTGTTTTGTTTCTTAAAGACTTGATTAGTTGTAAGTATTCGCATTCCATTCATCATTCATGTAAATTGAGTTTGTGTCTTTATATGCTCTGTTTGTGAACAGAATTCCCACTCACCTGAAGAAGGGGCTTAGAGCTCCGAAAGCTTGTGTGGCTTTTGCTACCAAATAAACCTGTTGGACTTTAACCTGGTGTTGTTAAACTTCTTACTGTGTTTACCCCAGTCCAACGCTGGCATCTCCACATCGTGCTGCATACACACAGGACTACCCTTGACTACTGTGTAAAAATTAGAAGTTGCGCTGGTTTTCTTTGCCTTTCATCCCGATGGAGACACAGTTAGCATCTTTACTTGATGTCTTGTGAGTGAGGAATTGGGCTGGAACCTTAACCCACATTTAAGTCCTCTTCTGAGCGCTTTTGCATGGTCTGATATACAAACACAGCACAGTATTGCCTCCACTAAACTGATACTGCTTCCTTTCAGGTCCTCAGCATTTCACTGAGCTTCTTAACTTGGTAAAAGACCAGCAGATGTACAGTGAAGCCTTGAAGTTGTTCCCAGTAAGCAGCCTGGAATACAAGGTAAGATGAAAATGTTGTGTCTTGTCAGCAATCACCAAGCCTTACAGAAGTTCAGAAGAAACAAAACCTCAGTCAAAGTATCAGAGTTTACTGAGGCGCATCACCTTCAGTCCTTGGAAACAATTGCATCCTTTTTCCTGACCACACTGAATTAATGTGTTTATAAACTCAGTGACTTGATTGACCCTGAGCTGAGCTTCCGCATCTCTCTACCACATAGACCACCAACCTCCACCTCCGACCTTAGCCCATCAGCCTCTGAAATCTCCGTCCATGTCTTTCTGTTCTGGATGTGATAATTCCAATTATCCGCAGGGTGGCCACACATTCTGCACTCTCTGTAAACTTCGCCGCATTTGAAATCCTGCTGCCTGTATCCAGTCTGTTTTATCCATCATCTCCTGATATTGCTGACCTATGAAAATGGCTCACAGCCCCCCCGACATTTCAGTTTTCAGATTCTCATCCTCCTGTTCAAATCCCATCATGGTTCCCTCTCTTTGTAACCCCCTCAGTTCTACAACTCTGCCCCCAAGCCTCTACATTTGTCAAATTCTGGTTTCCTGGGTGTTGCACCTTTTTTCCACCATGCTATTTGCAACCATACCTATCACCGCCACAACCACCCTCGCTGCCTTTAGAAATCTCTTTTAAAGTCTACCTCCTTGACCAGACTTGTATAGTATGCAATCTGTTGTGTAATATTCTGCCACGGGCGAATTGGAAGACGGGGTCAGAGCCTGGCAGTGAAGCAAAGACAGGTAGACAGCTTATTATCCAAATGGAGAGAAGCCTCCGAGTGCTTCGGTGCAGAGGGATCTGGGTGTCCTTGTGCATGAATCGTAGGAAGCTAGTATGCAGGTACAGCAGGTAATAAAGCAAATAGAATTTTGGCATTCATTGTTAAAGGAATAGAGTATAGAAGTAAGGAAGTGTTGATGCAACTATACAAGGCATTAGTGAGACTGCACCTGGAGTATTGTGCACAGTTTTTGTCCCCTTACTTGAGGAGGGGTATAGTTGCATTGGAGGCGGTTCAGAGGATGTTCACTGGATTGATTCCAAAGTTGAGCAGTTTAGGCCTACCCTCTCGAGAGTTTAGAAGAATTAGGGGCGATCTAATTGAGGAATATAAGATGTTAAAGAGAATTGACAGGGTAAACATAGAGAGGGTGTTTCCTCTTATGGGACAATCTAGAATGAGAGGTCATAGTTTTAGAATATGGGGTGGCAGATTTAAACAGAGATTAGGAGAAACTACTTCTCTCAAAGGGTGGTGAATCTGTGGAATTCACTAGCCCAGAGTGCGGTGGACACTGGGACATTGAGTAAATTTAAGGAGGAGATTAACATTTTTAATTAGTAATGGGTTGGAGGGTTATGGAGAATGGGCAGGAAAGCGAGACAGGATCAGCCAAGATCTTATTGAATGGCGTAGCAGGCTCGAGGGGCTGAATGGCCTACTCCTGCTAGTTCTTGTGTTCCAATTCAAAAAAGAGAAATAAGGATATATTTCTTTACTCTGAGAGCAATTAGGATGTGGAACTCGCTACCACAGCAAGTGGGTGAGATAAATAGCCTGGATGATATTGAGAGAAAACTAGAGCACATGAAAGAATAGCGGATAGAATGATATTCTCAAAGGTTGAGATTAAGGAGATGGAATGGGAGATTAGTGCTGAGCATAAATAGCAGCACAGATCATTTAGGGAGAGCAGGGGCAGCACAGTGACACAGTGGTTAGCACTGCTGACTCACAGCTCCGGGGGCCTGGGTTCGATTCTCAGCTTGGGTCACTGTCTGTGCGGAGTCTGCACGTTCTCCCCGTGTCTGTGTGGGTTTCCTCCGGGTGCTCCGGTTTCCTCCCACAGTCCGAAAGACGTGCTGGTTAGGGTGCATTGGCCGTGCTAAATTCTCCCTCAGTGTTACCCGAACAGACGCCGGAGTGTGGCAACTAGGGGATTTTCACAGTAACTTCATCGCTGTGTTAATGTAAGCCTACTTGTGACAATAATAAATAATCTTTATAATAAACTGTTTCTGTGTTGAATTTTCTTTGTGCCTCTCTGTCTCATTTAATTAATGAAAATGGAGAAAGTGCCTTGAATTTTGGTGAGGGAGTCACTAATTCAGCGAGTCAGCTGTGAGACTACTTTTGTTTCTCTTCTCATCGCAGGACACCAGTATTGCGTACGGCGAGTATCTCAGCGAGAGGCAGCACTACGAGCAGGCGGGGCTGATCTTTGCACGATGCGGGGAGTGTGAAAAGGCACTGGGAGCCTTCCTGCTCTGCCACAGTTGGCAGCAGGCTTTCTGCATGGTCGCTCAGCTCCACTACACGGAGGACAAAGTGGTTAGCATGGCACGGACTATCGCAGGTAAGGACTGACCCTGAAGCTTATCCTAAAGAGTGCGGTGGGTCTGAATACTGGCTTTTGTCTCCAGAACCTGGGGTGGACTGATGGGATGGAAGTTTCCTTTCTGCCTCTGCGTATCTTATGTGAAGTGAGCTTGGAGTGTGCCATAGGATCAGAAGACCATCAGACATAGGAGCAGAATTAGGCCACTCGGCCCATCGAGTCTGCTCCGTCATTCAATCATGGCTGATATTTTTCTCATCTCCATTCTTCTGCCTTTTCCCCATAACCCCTGATCTCCTTATTAATCAAGAACCTATCTATCTCTGTCTTAAAGACACTCAATGCCCTGGCCTCCACAGCCTCCTGCAGCAAAGAGATCCACGGATTCACCACTCTCTGGCTGAAGAAATTCCTCCTCATCTCTGTTTTAAAGGATTGTCCCTTTAGCCTGAGGTTGTGCCCTCTGGTTCTAGTCTCTCCCGCTAGTGGAAACATCCTCTCCATGTCCACACTATCCAGGCCTCGCAGTATCCTGTAAGTTTCAATAAGATCCCCCCTCATCCTTCTAAACTCCAACGAGTACAGACCCAGAGTCCTCAACTGTTCCTCATACGACAAGCTCTTCATTCCAGGGATCATTCTTGTGAACCTCCTCTGGACCCTTTCCAAGGCCAGCACATCCTTCCTTCGATATGGGGCCCAAAACTGCTCACAATTGCCTCCAGAAGGAGGCAATTCCATTTTCAAACCTGTTTATCATTGAATTAGACCAGGGCTGATCTGCATCTTAACTCCGTTTAGCCACCTCAATTCCATAACTCTTAATACCTTTTCCAAAGAGGAACCTTTGAATCTCAATTCAATTTCATCAATTGAGCCCAACCTTCTCTCTGCCATCAGTCTCAACAGCTTTATGTGGAGCGTATTTCAGATTACCTTTATGCGAAGAACTACTTCTGAAATTACCCCTGAATGGTCTGATTTTAAGTGTCAGTCACTTTCCTGTGGATGTGTCAGTGCACTTCAATGCCCAGGAGATCATGCCCACCTGTTATGAGGTGGGCGCATTGCGAAATGTGCACTTCACACCAGTGTAGCTCTGAGACTACATCAAGGTACATTGAGGAACTTATATCCTGAAACTGACCTAAGATTGCGGCAGTGGTTAGAAAAACGTGCGTCAATATTGCATCAAACATGTGACATCTCTCCCCTTGATGAGCTCAAATGTAATTTTTATTTAAATTGAAATGCCACTAACTAGGTGAAGTAAGATGTCTGTCTGTGTTGTTCTCCAGGGAAGTTGACGGAGCAGCGGCGATATTCCGAAGCAGCCTTAGTCCTAGAGCAGTATGCAAAGGTAAAGTTACTTTGAACCTCTTTGGCAAATGCAAAGAGGTGTCCTCAATTTCAACAGTCACCGGCAAACTAATATGGACACCTTAAATATTAAATCTCCCATCATTTTGATTGCGTGTCCGTGTGCGTCAGTGTCAGAATGATATTGGTTAAACACGTGAAGGGAAAGAATTCGCAAGGATGTGGAGAAAGGGCAAGGGGTGTGGGATTAAGTAGATAACATGACCAAAGAGCTGGCAAAGGCGTGAAAGGCTGAATGGCCTCCTCCTAAGCCATTGAGTCTATCCACTTCTGCCTGGCTCTCTCTTCAGGCCTTGCATTGAGTGCATTCAGTAATTCTAGGCTAATTTTCATACATGGTTTTGACCGGATCTCAGTCATCAGTTAGTTTCCCTGGGACGTGGTCCTGAGTTGGCTCAACTCTGGATTGTGTGCGTCGTGCCTTCTCTAAGAAAGAGGAAATCCATATCGTAAAGGCAACTGTCCCTTTATCAGCTCACGTGACTGTTTTAGAGAAGTATGCTTCAATCCTGAACAAAGAAGTAATTCTCAATTGAATGTGTTATGCATTTGGGAAATAATCCTATTGCAGAGTTTAACTAACTGCGTACCATTCCTGCCTAAAAGCCTGTAAGGTAAGGGTGGCACAGTGGTTAGCACTGCTGCCTCACAGCGTAAGGGACCCAGGTTCGATTCCCGGCTTGGGTGACTGTCTGTGCGGGGTCTGCACGTTCTCCCCGTGTCTGTGTAGGTCTCCTCCGGGTGCTCCGGTTTCCTCCCACAGTCTGAAAGACGTGCTGGTTAGGGTGCATTGGCCATGCTGAATTTTCCCTCCGTGTACCCGAACAGGCGCCAGAGTGTGATGGCTAGGGGATTTTCACAGTAACTTCATTGCAGTAAGCCTACTTGTGACTAATAAATAAATAACCTTTATTCACTGCTGTGCATGCTTGTTGCAATGGATTCTTTAAAAATCTTTAAAAGAATTTAACATCTCTCACCACAGGACTATGAGGAAGCCATTACGTCACTTTTGGAAGGTGCAGCCTGGGAAGAGTCACTGAGACTGGTAATGATTTTAATAACATGTTGTTTATGGTGGTTGATTGATGGGGCTCACACATCTTTAATTACCATTTTCACGCTTCTTTTCTCAGTTTTACCTTATCAAGGTGAAAAATGTGACTTGCGTAATTTTAACTAGTTTATACAAGTCTGAACATTTTTAGCCTGTGCTCCAATTATGTGCCTCACCATCATGCTGAGATACATCCCATCCTTCCAGAACCTTCCAAAATCTTGAGATTTGACATCCTGATGGCTCCGTTAATTAGCATTGCATGTATTTTATAGTTGGAATTGCAGTTCAGGACAGCAGGTTTATCCAAGATGGTTTCAACGTTCAAATTTGGAATATTTTCTGAACACAAAATCTCTGCCCACAGAACAGTCGGGGCAGCACGGTGTGGCAGCATTAGTAGCACTGCTGCCTCACAGCGCCAGGTTTGTTTCCCAGCTTGGGTCACTGTCTGTGTGGAGTTTGCACATTCTCCCCATGTCTGCGTGGGTTTCCTCCCATACTCTGCGGGTTAGGTTGATTTGGCCATGGTAAATTGACCCTTAGTGTCCAAAGATGTGCATGTAGGTTGGGTGAATCTGCCATGCTAAATTGCCCTCAGATTGTGTGTGTCGGTGTGAGAGTGTGCCCTGTGATGGACTGACTTGGATGTATCCTGACTAGTGCCCAGAATCTGTCGAGAATGGTTTCCTCTGGTTTCCTCCCACAGTCTAAAGATGTGCAGGTTAGGTGGATTGGCCATGCTAAATTGCCCCTTAGTGCCAGGGGGACTAGCTAGGGTAAATGCATGGGGTTATGGGGCCTGGGTGGGATTGTGATCGGTGCAGGCTCGATGGGTCGAAAGGCCTCCTTCTGCACTGTAGGATTCTATGATTCTATGAACACACAACTGCACATCTGTTGGTCGCTACCATTCATTTGTCAACACGTACATTGATGCACTCAAAAAGTAAATCCTTAATTACAGTGTGTATGTTTGCGTTTGTCACATTGCAAATTACTGGATTAATCTGCCATCAAAGTGTACGTGCCGTGCTTTAATCTCTAATGCATCTCACAGCAGCCTGATTAAAAGATGGTTTATCTTGACTCTATCCTGCTTGTTGTGACATTTGACAATCCTTTTAATTTTAATCTGTTAAGGAATTACTGTAAGGGCGATAGGGTACAGATCAAGGCTGTGATCTCACATGCACTGCAACATCAAGAAGTAGTCTGACCAGGCTGTCATACACGGCACATCTCCAGAGCTGATGCTCAGTCTTTGGGATAACTGTGCATTGATTTCCTCCCTATGTCTTATCCCTTTATAGAATCCCTGCAGTGCAGAAGGCGGCCACTTGGCCCATCGAGTCTGCACCAACTCTCCAACAACAATCACACCCAGGCCCTATCCCATTAACTCCACGTATTTGCCCTATTAATCCCCCTATCCTACACATCTTTGGACACTAAGGGACAGTTTAGCATGGCCAATCCACCTAACCTGGACTGTGGGAGGAAACCGGGGCACCCAGAGGATACCCAGGCAGACACTGGGAGAATGTACAAACTCCACACACGGTAACTAACCCAAGGCTGGAATCAAACCTGGGTCCCTAGCATTGTGAGGCAACAGTGCTGCCGTGCCGCTCTTTCTGGAATCAACATTGAGTTTAGTCATTTGCGATTGTGACCACTGTTCCCATTTTCCTCAGGTGGCAACTGCTGCCAATTATTCTACCGCTGCCATTTACAGTTCCTCTAGATCCATCCCGGAACTCGTAACAGCACTGTGGGTGTACCCACATCGCATGGACTGCAGCAGTTGAAGAAGGCAACTCACCACCGCCTTCTCATAAGCAATTAGGGATGGGCAATAAATGCAGGGATGGGCAATAGATGCTGGGCTGGCCAGTGGCGCCCACATCCCATGAATGAATAACATTTTAGAACTTTTATTTCTTGTCCCATCGCTGCTCCATTTGCTTTGCTCCATCATCCTTTCTCTCCATCACCAATGCTGCCTTTTGTTCTTTCCTCCTCTTCCCCCGCCTCTGAACTTACTGAAGACATTTTACGTCTCCAATCTCTACCAAGTCTGACACAAGATCATTGACCTGAAGGTTTAGCTCGATTTCTCTCCTCACAGATGCGGATTGATCTGCTGGGAATTTTCTGGTTTTATTTCCAATTCTCTTCCAGCTCACTGTCTCCCACCTCAACCCAGGCCAACTCCAATTTCTCATACTGAAGCATGTAATGGAATCTCCTCATCAGACTCAGTCTGCCAGCCTCCGAACACCTCTCAGCAGGTGTACCTTGCTGAGGCCCTGTACCATGAGAAAAAAATAAACCAATACAAATTCAGCAAATCACTGGAAGAATGGGAGGGAATTGGGAACAAGCAACTGTGGCAAAGAGATGAAAAGGGAAATGAGTGGGACAGAGGAAACAATGAACAGATGTGAAAGTCAGAAAGAAAGAGGAACTACAAAGAAAGAAACTACAAAAGGGTCGTGAAAGTAGCCCAATCCATCACTCAAACCAGCCTCCCATCCATCGACTCTGTCTACACTTCCCCCTGCCTCGGCAAAGCAGCCAGCATAATTAAGGACCCCACGCACCCCGGACATTCTCTCTTCCACCTTCTTCCGTCGGGAAAAAGATACAAAAGTCTGAGGTCACGTACCCACCGACTCGAGAACAGCTTCTTCCCTGCTGCCGTCAGACTTCTGAATGGACCTACCTCGCATTAAATTGATCTTTCTCTACACCCTAGCTATGACTGTAACACCACATTCTGCACCCTCTCCTTTCCTTCTCTATGAACGGTATGTTTTGTATAGCATGCAAAAAACAATACTTTTCACAGTATACTAATACAAGTCACAATAATAAATCAAACTAAAAACAAAATAATTGGAGAATGAAACAGACTTTTATAGGAATTTTTTTACAGTCCTTAGTGAGCAGTGCCAGGAGATCATCGCATCTAGATTTGTACAGTGGTAAATGCTTGCGTTTGCTGTAATGGAGATTGTAATACTACATTCTGCACCCTCTCTTTTCCTTCTCTATGAACGGTATGCTTTGTATGGTGCACAAGAAACAATAATTTTCACTGCATACTAATACGTATGACAATAAATCAAATCAAATATAATAACAAACAAACTTACATTTATATAATGCCTTTCACAATCTCAGGAAATCCTAAAGTACCTTTAAAGTTTTTTAAGTCTTTGGCGCTGGCAGCCAATTTCACACAGCAAACTCCCACGAAAGGCAACATGATAATGGCCAGATAATCAGCGTAAGAAGTTTAACAACACCAGGTTAAAGTCCAACAGGTTTATTTGGTAGCAAAAGCCACACAAGCTTTCGAGGCTCCAAGCCCCTTCTTCAGGTGAGTGGGAATTCTGTTCACAAACAGAGCTTATAAAGACACAGACTCAATTTACATGAATAATGGTTGGAATGCGAATACTTACAACTAATCCAGTCTTTAAGAAACAAAACAATGGGAGTGGAGAGAGCATCAAGACAGGCTAAAAAGATGTGTATTGTCTCCAGACAAGACAGCCAGTGAAACTCTGCAGGTCCACGCAACTGTGGGAGTTACAAATACAAATCAGCAGCAGTGTCAATTGAGAAATAATTACTGTCTCAAACTTTAAAAAAGTGAAGTCATTTTCTCTCTCTTTTCCTAGATCTACAAGTACAACAGGACTGACATCTTGGAAACTAACCTGAAACCTTCCATATTGGAAGGTAGGTGATGTGTTTGTGAAATTCTCCATGGCTGAAATTGCAGTGTAATCGTGAAGTACGGTGATGGGAGCTTTCTGTATCAGATTGACGGAGACCTTCCTGAATAACCTTTCTTTGCTGGTAGTTGATTGGTGTGCGGAATCCGAAATGGTTGTGGTACCACCTCTGCTAGGAGTTGACCCTGAAGCGGTGGTACGCCAATATTTCACAAGTAATGTTGCCTGATATGGAGGGCATTAGCTATGAGGAGAGGTTGGAGAAACTTGGTTTGTTCTCAGTGAAACGACAGAGGTTGAGGGGCAACCTGATAGAAGTCTACAAGATTATGAGGGGCATGGACAGAGTGGATAGTCAGAAGCTTTTTCCCAGCGTGGAAGAGTCAATTACTAGGGGGCACAGGCTTAAGGGGCAAGGTTTAAAGGAGATGTACAAGACAGATTTTTACCCAGAGAGTAGTGGGTGCCTGGAACTCGCTGCCGGGGGAGGTAGTGGAAGCAGATACGTTAGTGACTTTTAAGGGGTGTCTTGACAAATACATGAATAGGATGGGAATAGAGGGATATGGTCCCCAGAAGGGTAGGGGGCTTTAGTTCAGTCGGGCAGCATGGTCGGTGCAGGCTTGGAGGGCCAAAGGGCCTGTTCCTGTGCTATAATTTTCTTTGTTCTTTAATTGCTAAGTCTAGGTGACATTGTAAAACTGCATGTAGTGGAAAGGGGGAAAGTTATAATTACAAATATGTTATGTCATTTATTTTTCCCTTCAGCTCATAGTAACCACATGACATTCCTGGGCACTCAGAAAACTTTATTTATACGTCATAAATCTCGGCTGTCGGTTGTTCGTGAAATTAAAGAGAAAGAACAGGATGGATTTTTAGGTAAATGGGACTGATTCTTCACTGAAGAACGCAACTTCCAACCGCGTAACTTTGATTTAAAAGAGCTGGAAATGGTGACTCCTTTGTCTTATTTTAGATGAGGAAGTAGCTGATGGGCCGGACTCCGATCTATATTCAGAAGCTAGCAGTCTGCGATCGGCCAGTGGAATGAGCTCCAAGTATTCGCACAGTAATTCCAGGATCTCAGCGTAAGTTTGAAGTAAAGCACCAGACTCGACAGTGGTTAGTGATGTGACAGTTTTGTTTTATTGATTCGTGGGACATGTGTGTCGCTGGCTGGCCAGCATTTATTGCCCATCCCTAGTTACCCTTGTTCAGAGGGTCAACCACATTGCTGTGGCTCCGGAGTCACATGTAAGCCAGACCAGATAAGGACGGCAGATTTCCTTCCCTAAAGGAATCAGATGGGTTTTTCCGGCAATGTTTTCACGGTCATCAGTAGATTCTTAGATCCAGATATTTTTTATTGAATTCAAATTCAATAAAATCCCGCGATGGCGGGATTCCAACCTGCGTCCCCAGAACAGGAGCTGAGTTTCTGGATTAATAGTCTTGTGATAATACCATTAGGCCATCACCTCCCCTGGTGTGGTCAGAGTAAGAGCAGAAAGACTGGATTTTAGCGAGATGCTGGTTAACAAATATAGGCCTGCATTTGTTGAGCGCCTTTCACAATTTCAGGGCCTCAAAAATGCTCTAAAGCAGAATCATCCAAACTCAAAACAGTAACTCTGTTCCTCTCTCCATTGATGCTGCCAGGACTGCTGAGGCTGCCCAACATTCTCTGCTTTTATGTCACAAAGTGCTTTACAGCCAATGAAGTGCATTTGAACTGTAGCCGTTGTTGTAATGTAGCAAATAACAGCAGCCAACGCACGCACAGCAAGATCCCACAAAGAGCAATATGATAAATGACCCAGGTAATCTGTTCCCAGCGGTATTGGTTGAGCAATGAATATTGGCCATGTCACCGGTAGAATTCCCCTGCTCTTCTTTGAACTTATGTCCATTTATGATCTGTTGCATCTCCCTGAGAGAACTGACGGGGCCTCTGTTTAACATCTCATTCAAAAGATGGTATCGTCGACAGTGCAGCACTTCCTCAGTACAGTAAGAAGTCTCACAACGCCAGGTTAAAGTCCAACAGGTTTATTTAGAATCACGAACTTTCGGAGCGCTGCTCCTTCATCAGGTGAGTGGAGGCACCTGTCATCATCTATCCACTCACCTGATGAAGGAGCAGCGCTCCGAAAGCTCGTGATTCCAAATAAACCTGTTGTACTTTAACCTGGTGTTGTGAGACTTCTTACTGTGCCCACCCCTGCCCAACTCCGGCATCTCCACATCATGTGGCTTCCTCAGTACTGCACTGGGGTGTGCACCAGTGCCTGAAGTGGGACTGAAATCAACAATCTTCTGACTCTGAAGTGAGAGTGCTATCCACTAAGCCAAGGCTTGACACCTTTTTAGCCGGAATGATTCAAAAAGGACATACTCGTAAAACATCTTTCACAACCTCAGGATGTTCCAAAGTGATTTACAGCCAGTTAAATACTTTAGAAAGGCAGTCACTATTTTAATAGATTCATGTAGTGTAGGTAAACAGAGCAGCCAATTTGCATATAACAAGGACTCTCAAATGATAATGGCCAGATAATTCGTCTTTTTAGTGATATTGGTTGAAGGATGAATATAGGCTAGCACACCAGAGATAATTCCCTTGCTCTTTTTTCTAATTAATTAATTAACACTCACCTGATGAAGGAGCAGCGCTCCAAAAGCTCGTGATACCAAATAAACCTGTTGGACTTTAACCTGGTGTAGTGAGACTTCTTACTGTGCCCACCCCAGTCCAATGCCGGCATCTCCACATCATTTCTAATTAATGGCATGGAATCTGCTTAAGAAAGCAGGCGGGACTTTGGTTTAATATCTCGTCCATAAGACAGCACTCCGACAGTGCAGCATTCCCTCAGTATTGCACTAGGATTGCCAGCCTAGATTTTTGGCCTTGGGTCTCCGGGCTGGGACTTGAACCCGGGGCAGAACCCTCTGTCTCCGAGGCAGGAGCGTTTGTCACTGGGACAAAGGTTTTTCTTTGAGTTCATGCCTCTTGTCAGCCTGTACTAAAACAGTAGTAACAGTGAGGGTCGATAAAGGAGGGCATGACGAGACTGTGCGTGTGATTTTCACAGGCGAAGTTCAAAGAACCGTCGCAAGGCAGAAAGGAAGAGGCACAGCTTGAAGGAAGGAAGTCCATTGGAGGACGTGGCACTGCTGGAAGCGTTGAGAGAAATTATATGCACTTTGGACAAGTTGACCGGTATTCCTAGTCCCACTTCTATCAGTTCATTGTGTAAACATAACATTGGATTTCCTTTGCAGGTGTTATGTGAGTGGTCATGGAGTTTTGTTTCCTCATCTCCTGGATGCTCTAGGGACTAATTCTTGTCAACAAAACAATAAGCAATCCCAAAAAATGTTTTCAGAGAGTTTAAAACATTTATCATTTGTGAGATGATCACAGAACAGCAGGAATCCAGTCATCAGTATCACCACGGAATGAATTTCATAGAATCACAGAATCCCTGCAATGCAGAAGGAGGCCATTCAGCTCATTGAGTCTGCACCAACCACAATCCCACCCAGGCCCTATCACCATAACCCCATGCATTCATCCTAACCAGTCTCCCTGACACTAAGGGTCAATTTAGCACGGCCAGTCCACCTAACCCGCACATCTTTGGACCGTGGGAGGAAAACCGAGCACTCGAAGGAAACATAAGAACATAAGAAATAGGAGCAGGAGTGGGCCATCTAGCCCCTCAAACCTGCTCCGCCATTCAATAAGATCATGGCTGATCTGATAGTGGGTTCAGTTCCACTTACCCGCCCGCTCCCCATAACCCTTAATTCCCTTAATGGTTAAAAATCTATCTATCTGGGACTTCAACACATTTAACGAGGTAGCCTCCACTGCTTCATTGGGCAGAGAATTCCAAAGACTCACCACCCTCTGGGAGAAGAAGTTCCTCCTCAACTCTGTTCTAAATTGACTCCCCCGTATTTTGAGGCTATGCCCCCTAGTTCTTGTTTCCATTGTAAGTGGAAATAACCTCGCTCCTTCTACCCTGTCTAGCCCCTTCATTATCTTATATGTCTCTATAAGATCTCCCCTCAACCTTCTAAACTCCAATGAGTACAGGCCCAGTCTACTCAATCTCTCCTCATAAGCTAACCCCCTCATCTCCGGAATCAACCTGGTGAACCTTCTCTGTACCCCCTCCAAAGCTAATATATCCTTTCTTAAATAAGGGGACCAAAATTGCACACAGTACTCTAGTTGCGGCCTCACCAGTACCTTGTACAGTTGCAGCAAGACCTCCCTGCTTTTATACTCCATCCCTCTCGCGATAAAGGCCAACATTCCATTTGCCTTCTTGATCACCTGCTGCACCTGCAAACTGAGTTTTTGTGATTCATGCACAAGGACCCCCAGGTCCCTCTGCACAGTAGCATGTTGTAATTTTTCACCATTTAAATAATAGTCCATTTTACTATTATTCCTTCCAAAGTGGATAACCTCACACTTACCAACGTTATACTCCATCTGCCAGATCCTTGCCCACTCACTTAGTCGATCCAAATCTCTCTGCCGACTCTGTGTCCTCCACGCAATTTGCTTTCCCACTCATCTTTGTGTCATCCGCAAACTTTGTTACCCTTCACTCGGTCCCCTCCTCCAGATCGTCTATGTATATGGTAAATAGTTGAGGCTCCAGCACCGATCCCTGCGGCGCGCCACTAGTCACTGATGCAGACACTGATGCAAACCCACGCAGACACGGGGAGAATGTGCAGGCTCCACACAGACAGTGACCCAAGCTGGGAATCGAACCCAGGTCCCTGGCGCTGTGAGGCAGCAGTGCTAATCACTGTGTCACCTGCCGCCCCTTCATGTTTCCTAAGCTGATTCTGTGAAAGAAATTCAGAGTCAGCAATAAATGAGTATCCTTTATCTGAAAACCAAACCCATCCAAAACCCCAATGTTTTTTTTGAACAGCTATTCAGTTGATTTGTATGTTAATAAGGCAATGTAATTAAATTCAGGTGTAAAAAGTGTTAACGGTAAGAAGTAAGGTCTGTGTGAGTTGGCAAATGGAGAAACAACTCGGTATTTGTAGACTACAGCTAGTCTAGGCTTCAGCTATTGTAATGTAAGTAGGCCCAGTCTTACTGTGTGTACGGTTGGTCCAGAATTATCTAAAAACCGAAACACAGTTGGCCCCGATGGTTTGGATAAAGGATACTCGATCTGTATGTATATACTGCAGACCATTCCTTTTCAGAGATGGGTGGCAGTTATTTATCCAAAGATGTGCAGGTTAATTTAACCATGCTAAATTGCCCTTCAGTGTCCCAAGATGTGAAGTTTAATTTTAAATTTTATTTATTAGTGTCACAAGTAAGCTTACATTTACACTGCAATGACGTTACTGTGAAAATCCCCTAGTCGCCACACTCCGGTGCCTGTTCGGGTACACCGAGGGAGAATTTAGCATGGCCAATGCGCCTAACCAGCACGTCTTTTATACTGTGGGAGGAAATTGGAGCATCCGGAGGAAACCCATGCAGACACGGGGAGAACATGCAGACTCTGCACAGACAGTGACCCAAGCTGGGAATCGAATCCGGGTCCCTGGCGCTGTGAGGCAGCAGTGCTAGCCGCCGTGCCACCTTGCTGGTCAATTGAAAATGCCAATGCAGCGCTCCCTCAGTGCTGCGGTGCGGTGCGGCGCTCCCTCGGCGCTGCAGTGCGGCACTCCCTCGGCACTACGGTGCGGCGATCCCTTGGCGCTGCGGTGCGGCGCTCCCTCAGTGCTGCGGTGCGGCGCTCCCTCAGCGCTGCGGTGCGGCGCTCCCTCGGCGCTGCGGTGCGGCGCTCCCTCGGCGCTGCGGTGCGGCGCTCCCTCGGCACTGCGGTGCGGCGTTCCCTCGGCGCTGCGGTGCGGCGCTCCCTCGGCGGTGCGGCGCTCCCTCGGCGCTGCGGTGCGGCGCTCCCTCGGCGCTGCGGTGCGGCGCTCCCTCGGCGCTGCGGTGCGGCGCTCCCGCGGCGCTCCCTCGGCGCTGCGGTGCGGCGCTCCCTCGGCGGTGCGGTGCGGCGCTCCCTCGGCGCTGCGGTGCGGTGCGGCGCTCCCTCGGCGCTGTGGTGCGGCGATCCCTCGGCGCAGCGGTGCGGCGCACCCTCGGCGCTGCGGTGCGGCGATCCCTCGGCGCTGCGGTGCGGCGATCCCTCGGCGCAGCGGTGCGGCGCTCCCTCAGTGCTGCGGTGTCGCTCCCTCAGTGCTGCGGTGCTGCGCTCCCTCGGCGGTGCGGTGCGGCGCTCCCTCGGCGCTGGGGTGCGACGCTCCCTCAGCGGTGCGGTGCGGTGCGGCGCTCCCTCAGCGCTGCGGTACGGCGCTCCCTCGGCACTGGGGTGCGGCGCTCCCTCAGTGCTGCGGTGCGCGCTCCCTCGGCGCTGGGGTGCGGCGCTGCGGTGCGGCGCTCCCTCGGCACTGCGGTGCGGCACTCCCTCGGCGCTGCGGTACGGCGTTCCCTCGGCGCTGCGGTGCGGCGCTCCCTCGGCGCTGGGGTGCGGCGCTCCCTCGTGCCGTTTATAATTTGCCTTTTTTTCACTGACTTTTGTTCTGCGTTTATTTTAAATAAACATTTGTATTTAATATTAGTTTTAGTGATGGTGCATTTCTGAAGCGTTACTGATTTACTCCTGTGTCGCCCATCTTTATGCTTTCTGTTTTCTCGCCCTCTTGTAAATATATAATTCCCGGAAATGAATTAACTGCGATTCTCTCCATCCCCAGGGGAAGTGCACAGATTGCTGAAGGTTCTGGTTCTTTTTGGATATGATGTTCTGGCTTTGGAGCTGCAGCAGTCTTTGGAGAACGCCCTGCGATTGGTAGAGAAATCCATTCCTAATATTTGGCAGGCCAATCCTAAGATGGCATCCACCTACCCGGTGAGTGAAGTAATAACGTTATTAGTCAATAATACAGCCAGTATTTCTTCTTTCCCCAAATTCAATTAAGCTTGCCTCAACTTAAAGTTTTAAAGTTTATTTATTAGTCACAATTAGGCTTACATTAACACTGCAATGAAGTCACTGTGAAAATCCCCTAGTCACCACACTCCGGTGCCTGTTCGGGTACACGGAGGGAGAATTTAGCATGGCCAGTGCACCTAACCAGCACATCTTTCAGACTGAGAGAGGAAACCGGAGCACCCGGAGGAAACCCACGCAGACACGGGGAGAACATGCAAACTCCATACAGAGAGTGACCCAAGCCGGGAATCGAATCCTGTCTCACAGCACCAGGGACCGGTGGGAATACGTGGGTTTCCTCCAGGTGCTTTGGTTTCCTCCCACGGTCCGAAAGACATGCTGGTTAGGTGGATTGGCCATGCTAAATTCTCCCTCGGTGTACCCGAACAGGTGCCGGAGTGTGGTGACTAGGGGATTTTCACAGTTTCTTCATTGCAGTAACATGACATTAATAAATAAACTTTTAACTAACTATGGTAAATGCATGGGATTACGGGGATATGGTGGGGAGGGTGGTCTTGGGTAGTTGGCCCTGGGTGGGACGCTCTTTCGAAGGGCTGGTGCTGACTCGATGGGCCGAATGGCCTCCATCTGTACTGTAGGGGATTCTATAATTTAACATGGCAGTGGTGACTGTCGTAATCAAAAGGATGGAAATCTTCCTGTGGCTTTTAATTAAAAATACAAGTATTATTACTGCGAATGCTCTTGCCTTTCCAAGCAGCAGATTGGACCCCTGACAAACATTGAGATGCAGTCTAGTGATGTTGCACCATTAGATTTCCTTGTTTTGCAGAGGGAGGTGGTTAGTTTCAGCAATTTGCACTGAGTTGACAGCAGGACCCATCCCAGTATCAAAACCCACCAGCGAAGGGGTATATTTTTTGTACAGGGAAAACTGAAGTGCAGAATCTAAACTGCATTCATCCAATTCATAGGTTCATAAGATATAGGAGCAGAATTAGACCATTTGGCCCATCGAGCCCACTCTGCCATTCGATCATGACTGATAAAATTCATGTCAAGGGACATAGGAGCAGGAGGAGGCCATTCAGCCCCATGAGCCTGCTACACCATTCAGTTCGACCATGGCTGATCTGTACCTTAATTCCATCCGCTTGCCTTAGTTCCCTAACTCTTAACTTGCTGGCTAATAAAAAAAATCCTTCAATCTCAGTTTTGTCATATTAAATTGACACCTTCTCCCACCCACGCATTTTTCTTGGGGGGGAAGGGGGGAAGAGTTCCAGATTTCCGCTCTCCTTTGTGTGAGGAAGTGCTTCCAGAACAGCCTGGCTTGAATTTGAAGGTCCTGCCCCTGGTCCTGATTGTGCTGACGTGCGAGGTTTGCGAGTTGGCGCTGGAGAATTATTCTTCTTCCCATAGGCAGGAAGAAGAGTAAAAGTGTGAGTGAGTTGCCCCGAGCCAATCTTGTACAAATCCCGCGGCTGTTCCGTGAATGACAGAGACCAGCATACAGATCAGCCGCGGTTTAACTAAAAGGTGGAATGAGCTTGAACGAGGGGCTGAATGGCCTCCTGCTTTTGGAATGAAATGCATCAACCTCTTGTCTAAAATGATGGAAGAGGAAATCAGCTATGATCATATTGAATGGCGGGGCAGGCTTGAAGGGCTGAATGGCCTCCTCCTGTTTCTGTTTCTTGTGTTCTGTATAGAATGATTTTTTGTTATTCTTCTAGTGTAATACTGTTTGGTATTCTCAGTATATTTAAATTGTGTGTATGCGGGGGGGAGGTGGTGTTGGTGAGATAGGGATTGCCAGATTGAAACATCACTTTTTGTTTTGTTTGTTGTAGGTTCTTGGTCCAGATTCGACTGTGAACAGCATCACTGCTTCCCTCCAGCAACCAAGGAGTGGGGGAGTACCTCAGCAAGGTCTGTGACGAATACCATTCAGTGTGGCGCTTATAGCAAAGCGTTGGCTTATAGCTCCACACACAGTTGGTCATATACATGCACCTCTTTAAGAAGGCAATGACTTCCTTTAGAAGCAGGCCTTCACTTAGTGCAATTATTTTGCTCTGACAATTGAGAGCCTTTTCACAATCTCAAGAATTTCCCAAAATGTTTTACATCTAATGAATACCTTTAATGCAATTTCCCTTGCAGTGTAGGAAGCACAGCAGCCCAATATGCGCACAGCAAACTCCCACAAACAATATCATAGAATCCTACCGTGCAGAAGAAGGCCATTTGGCCCATCAAGTCAGCAACGACAATCCCACCCAGACCCTATTCCCATAACCCCACGCATTTACTCTCGGTAGTCCCCCTGATACTAAGGGGCAATTTAGCATGGCCAATCCACCTGACCCGCACATCTTTGGAGTGTGGGAGGAAACCGGAGCACCCGGAGGAAACCCACGCAGACACGGAGAATGTGTAAACTCCACACAGACAGTGACCCAAGGCTGGAATTGAACCCGGGACCCTGGCGCTGTGAGGCAGCAGTGCTAACCACTGTGCCACCGTGCTGCCCCAATGTGATGGAAACATGGGAGCAGGATAATGAATGACTGGGTCATCTGTTTTCAGTGTTGGTTGAGAAATAAACATTGGCCAGGACAGCAGAGAGAATTCTCAAATAAAAGCATAAATACTGGAAATCTGAAATAAAAACAGAACCGTTCTGGAAATACTCAACAGGTCTGGCAGCAAGAGTGGAGAGAGGAACAGAGTTAGCGTTCTGAGTTGAATATGACTCCTCTTCAGAACTGAACCAAGCAGAACCTCCATTCTAAAGAAGTCAGATAGGGCAGTGGGTTGGCTTGGGTAAGATACTCTTTTTTTAAAAAAGGAGTGGCACAGTGGTTAGCACTGCTGCCTCACAGCGCTAGGGACCCGGGTTTGATTCCCAGCTTGGGTCATTGTCTGTGTGGAGTCTGCACATTCTCCCCGTGTCTGTGTGGGTTTCCTCCTGGTGCCCCGGTTTCCTCTCACGGTCCGAAAGATGTGTGGGTTAGGTGGATTGGCCGTGCTGAATTGTCCATAAGTGTCAGGGTAAACATATTGGGGTTACGGGGATAGGGCCTGGCTGGGATTCTTATCGGTGCAGACTCGTTGGGCCGAATGGCCGCCTTCTGCACTGTAGGATTCTATGATATGTGACTCAAAATGTTAACTGATTCTCTCTCCACAGATGCTGCCAGACTTGCTGAGTATTTCCAGCAGTTTTTGTTTGTATTACAGCAGTGGGGGGGATTCTGCTGCCCTTCTTCAAAATAGTGCTGTGGAATCTCTAGTGACCATCTGAGAGAGCAAACGGGGCCGCGATTCAGCGTCTCATCCAAATGTTAGCACCTGTGACAGTGCAGGGCTCGAGTACTGCACCGGGGGTGTCACTCTGGATTATGCACTCAAACAGAAACCTCAGTACCATTTGGAATGTAAAAGATGTATAGTTTTCTGCATAAACCATCACAGCTAGAAATGAATACAGGGAGTGAGTTGTTACAAGCATCAGTCTGAATTACACGGCATTTGGGAAGAATCGTGGTTTTATTTGAGAATCCATATTATTCTGTATTTTTTGAAGGGGTGATTGAATACTTTATTTGTGAAGTAGCTGGTTAGAGAACTAAATGAAGTTTGCCCACATAAGAGGGTTAAATTAATGTGATCTAATCTCTGAATTTCGTATTGTTTGAGACAATGTCCTTTACCCCTCTGTAGTTTAGCTGCCGCCTGTCAATTCGTAGAATCCCTACAGTGCAGAAGGAGGCCATTCGGCCCACTGAGTCTGCACCCACACAATCCCCGTTACCCCACATATTTACTCTGCTAATCCCCCTGACACTAGGGTCAATTTAGCACGGCCAATCAACCTAACCCGCACATCTTTGAGGAAACCGGAGCACCCGGAGGAAACCCACACAGACATGGGGAGAACGTACAGACTCCACACAGACAGTGACCCAAGCCAGGAATCGAACCCGGGTCCCTGGCGCTGTGAGGCAGCAGTGCTGAGCAATGTGTCACTATGCCTCATCTCAGCAACTTGCTTTGATGGGTTTCTCTGAGATATCGACCTTTATAGTCCATCACGGTAATGAACTGATTGCAACAATAAAATGAAGGTCGCACTTGCTCACTCCAGCTGGAAGAAACACATTTAAAAAGAGGCTAAATGTCGAGTTGTTTTTTTTTTATCGAGAGTAACCTGGCAAGAAAGGTTCTGTGTGACACACCAATCACTTCTCGGTATACAGATCTGTTACTAATTCTGATTTATTTTGCTTCCCCCCTGCCCCCCCACAGATGAGATTTTTGTCGCTCCTAAACTCAATAAGAATGTGCAGTGGAAGCTAAATGTTCTGTGAAGGGACGCCATTGTGCAGTGACGCCAGCTCTGGATCGTCCATTACTGCGCCGCACACATGACTGTCAGGGCCGTGCGATCTAAGGACAAGGCAGGCTTGTGAAAAGAAATTGCCACAGGCGACTGCCCAGCGGGATACCACCGGCTGCAGAGTGATGACGGAGAACATGCCCTTGCCATTGTGACAATCAGAACTGACAAACCTGTATTCAAGACTGACGGACCTGTATTAAGGGGGCAAGAGGTAGTCGTACTGCTGTTGTATAGTTTGGTTACAAAATGAAAGCAGAATGATTTGAACATTTAATTGTGTCATATAAAGAACCTATTGAAAATCTTGGTTACTGAGTCGATGTGAAGAACATAAGAAATAGGAGCAGGAGTAGGCCATCTGGCCCCTCGAGCCTGCCCCGCCATTCAGTAAGATCATGGCTGATCTGAAGTGGATCAGTTCCACTTACCCGCCTGCTCCCCATAACCCTTAATTCCCTTACCGATCAGGAATCCATCTACCTGTGATTTAAACATATTCAACAAGGAAGCCTCCACCACTTCAGTGGGCAGAGAATTCCAGAGATTCACTACCCTCTGAGAGAAGAAGTTCCTCCTCAACTCTGTCCTAAACTGACCCCCCTTTATTTTGAGGCTGTGCCCTCTAGTTCTGGTTTCCTTTCTAAGTGGAAAGAATCTCTCCACTTCTACCCTATCCAGCCCCTTCATTATCTTCCATGCCTCTATAAGATCACCCCTCAGCCTTCTAAACTCCAACGAGTACAAACCTAATCTGCTCAATCTCTCCTCATAATCTACACCCCTCATCTCCGGTATCAACCTGGTGAACCTTCTCTGCACTCCCTCCAAGGCCAATATATCCTTTCGCAAGTAAGGGGACCAAAACTGCACACAGTATTCCAGCTGCGGCCTCACCAATGCCTTGTACAGATGCAGCAAGACTTCTCTGCCTTTATATTCTATCCCCCTCGCGATAATTGCCAACATCCCATTTATTTGCCTTCTTGATCACATGTACTTGCAGACTGAGTTTTTGCGACTCATGCACCAGGACCCCCCGGACTTATCTAGACAGCCATATGAACAGAGTGGGAATGGAGGGATACAAAAGAATGGTCTAGTTTGGACCAGGGAGCGGCACGGGTTTGGAGGGCCGAAGGGCCTGTTCCTGTGTTGTATTGTTCTTTGTCCCTTTGCACAGTAGCATGTTGTAATTTTTTTCCATTTAAATAATAATCCAATTTGCTATTATTTCTTCCAAAGTGAATAACCTCGCATTTGCCAACGTTATATTCCATCTGCCAGATCCTCGCCCACTCACTCAGCCTATTCAAATCTCTCTGCAGACCTTCCGTTTCCTCCACGCAATTCACTTTCCCACTTATCTTCGTGTCGTCAGCAAACTTTGTTACCCTACACTCAGTCCCCTCCTCCAGATCATCTATGTAAATAGTAAACAGTTGAGGCCCCAGTACCGATCCCTGCGGCACGCCACTAGTCACCATCTGCCAACCAGAAAAGCACACATTTATTCCAACTCTCTGCTTCCTGTTGGATAGCCAATCCCCAATCCACGCTAACACCCTACCCCCAACTCTGTGTGCCCCAATCTTCTGCAGCAACCTTTTGTGAGGCACCTTATCGAATGCCTTTTGGAAATCCAAAACACCACATCTACCGGTTCCCCTCCGTCAACCGCACTAGTCACATCTTCATAAAAATCCAGTAAGTTCGTCAAACACGACTTTCCTCTCATGAATCCATGCTGCGACTGCTTGATCGAACCATTCTTATCCAGATGGCCTGCTATTTCTTCTTTAATGATGGATTCCAGCATTTTCCCAACTACAGACGTTAAGCTAACCGGCCTGTAGTTACCCGCCTTTTGTCTACTTCCTTTTTTAAACAGCGGTGTAACAGTAGCTGTTTTCCAATCAGCCGGCACTACCCCAGAGTCCAGTGAATTTTGATAAATAACCACTAACGCATCCACTATTACCTCTGACATTTCTTTCAGTACCCTGGGATGCATTCCATCTGGGCCCGGGGACTTGTCCACCTTCAGTCCCGTTAGTCTACCAAGCACTGCCTCTCTAGTAACAATAATTGTATTGAGTACCTCTCCTCCTACCAACACTCGATCGTTAATATTCGGTAAACTATTTGTGTCTTCCACCGTGAAGACCGACACAAAAAACCTATTTAAAGTCTCAGTCATTTCCTCGTTTTCCACTATTAAATCCCCCCTCTCGTCCTTCAAGGGTCCAACATTCACTCTAGCCACTCTATTCCTTTTTATATATTTGTAAAAGCTTTTACTATCATTTTTTTATGTTTAGAGCTAGTTTAGTTTCATAATCTATTTTTCCTTTCTTTATCGCTTTCTTAGTCATTCTTTGTTGTTTTTTAAAGCTTTCCCAATCCACTAAGTCTCCACTATTTTTGGCCATTCTGTATGCATCGGTTTTTAATTTAATACTCTCCTTTATTTCCTTCGTTATCCACGGCTGGCTATCCCTTTTCTTACAATCCTTCTTTATCACCGGAATATATTTTTGCTGAGTACTGAAAAAGATCTCCTTAAAAATCCTCCACTGTTCCTCAGCTGTCCTACCTACCAGTCTGCTCTCCCAGTCCACCCTAGCCAATTCAGCCCTCATCCTATCGTACTCCCCTCTGTTCTAGCAGAGGACACTGGTTTGGGACCCTACTTTCTCCCCCTCCATCTGCACCAGACATTCGACCATATTGTGATCACTCGACCCAAGAGGGTCCTTCACAAGAAGATCCTTAATTCTACCTGTCTCGTTACACATTACCAGATCTAAGATAACTCGTTCCCTCTTAGGTTCTGTAACATACTGTTCAAGGTAACTATCCCGACAGCATTCTTCCTCTTCCTCCATCCCACCACGTCCAACTTGAGTCAGCCAATCAATATGCAGGTTAAAATCCCCCACGATTATTGCCGTTCCGTTTTTGCACGCATCCATTATTTGTTTGTTTATAGCCCTCCCCGCCTCAACATTATTATTTGGTGGCCTATAGACCATGCCTACTAGTGTCTTTCTCCCCCTACTATTCCTTATCTCCACCCATAATGATTCCACGTTTTACTCCTTAGAGCCTATGTCGTCCCTCACTACTACCCTGATATTATCCTTTATTAACAGAGCTACCCCACCACCTTTTCCATCCTGTCTATCCTTTCTAAATGCCGGATACCCCTGGATATTCATTTCCCAGTCCTGGTCACCCTGTAACCACGTTTCTGTAATGGCCACTAGATCATACCCATTTGTGCCATCAACTCATTTATTTTGTTCCGAATGCTTCATGCGTTCAGGCAAAGTGTCCTTATTCCAGCTTTTATCTGGACCCGAATTGTTGAAATGTTATTAACCTCCTCCCTCTTGCACCGTCTATAACCCTTCTCTGTTTGCGAGCTAACTTCCTCGCTCCCAGTCACCTCGTCTCGATCCCCTCCCCCCAACCTATCTAGTTTAAATTCTCCCCAGTAGCTTTCTTGCTGTTCTTCATGTGGTTCTGTTAAATTGCTGCTTCTTTGGGAAGATTCACCTGGGAATCGTTTGCCTTCGAATGGAGAAAGAGCATCCGCAATGGCGCCGCTCCTCTCGAGTGTCACCGCGTGCAGCACGGGGAGGCCAAGCGCAAACGGTGGAAAGAGCGCAGAATGTTGAGTGCCTCGCCCACCCGCCTCATCAAACATCACCCACCAAACCTGTGGCAGAGTCTACGGCTCTGGGATTGGACTGTTCAGCTACTGCAGAATCCACCTCCCCGGGGTGGAAGCAAGTCACCCTCGCCCCTGAGGGACTGCCAAAGAAGAAAGAAACATGTGATGGAAGCAAACAGTACAGTGGCTCGTGAAAGTACGGTACATAAAGCTTTAACACAATGCTGTTCAAATTTCAAGGATTCAACACAGCTGCCATCTTTCATGATATAGCGTTCCATTTTTCAGCTCTTTGAAACAATTTTCTCTGAAATAAAGTGAAGAAGCATCAAAAATATTAAACTTTATAAATTAATCTTTCACGTGGCCTGTAACATTGGCTTTCATCACATATACGGCCAAAGTTACCCTCACCAAGGGCTTTAATAAGCACCATGTAGCCCTGTCAAAGGGGGCTACATGGTGCTTATTAAAGCCCTTGGTGAGGGTCATCTGGACTCGAAACGTCAGCTCTTTTCTCTCCTTACAGATGCTGCCAGACCTGCTGAGATTTTCCAACATTTTCTCTTTCGGTACCATGTAGCTCTGTCGCTGTGCTGTTATGCTTTTGAAAGCAAAAGTTGTGCGTTAGGTGATGGAAGTTTTTTGTGAATCAGCAGGTGGCAATGCAGAAGGGCAGCAATTAGCAGAATGCAGTCATTCACGTTTGAATGCAGTGTGCCAACATTAAATATCGACATCAACAGGAAAACTATTAATGGCCAAAGCAGACCATGTGGAGCAGAAACAGAAAATGCTGGAAAAACTCAGCAGCTCTGGCAGCATCTGTAGCAAAGAAAACTGTTAAAGAGTCTGTGTGACTCCTCACTCCTGCTATGACTGATCACAGATCACCTTCCACCATTGCCTTGGTATAATATTTCTCTGGAGGAAACCCACGCAGACACAGGGAGAATGTGCAAACTCCACACAGACAGTGACCCAAGCCGGAATTGAACCCAGATCCCTGGCACTGTGAGGCAGCAGTGCTAACCACTGCGCCACCATGCTGCACAGCAAGATCCCATAAAGGGTAAACTGCTCACTTGCAAGAAATGTCCTCCTTAGGAGACAGAGATTTGGGGGGGGTGCTTACATATATATTCAAAGGGCCACGAATGTAGTCCAGCCCATTATGCAAATCAGGCAGGGTTAGGTTGGGGAGGAAGGTAATAGGGCCAGGGGTAAGATTATATTCTATATTAGAGGTAGGTTTAATGGTTAGGGGTGAGGGTTGGGGATTAAGTTTAGTGAGAAAGGCATTGGGCGAATTCCAGGTTGAGGCACAGACCCAGATCAAGGCCTATGTGTAGGGTTAGGGCTAGGCCTAAGGCTTGTGTTATGGTTAGTGTTTTACATTAGGGTTAGGTTTTGGGATTAAGGTTAGGATTCGAGTTAGGGGTTAAGGTTGGGGAGGAAGGCATTAGTGTTAGTTAGTAAGGGTTAATGTTAGGTTTGGGGTTAAGGTCAGGCACAGGTTTAAGGTCAGGGGTTAAGTGGTTAGGATAATAGGAGAAAGGCTAAGGGGTTGATGTTATAGTAGAGTTTTGGGGTTTAATGTTCGGATTGAGATCATTAGGGTTTGAGTCATTAGGGTTAGGCTAGGTTGAGGCCGGAGGTGTGGCTAGCAAGTGGTAAGGGATGATTAGTAGTGATGTTAATAAAGCTACTAAAGGTCAGATAAAATCAGATTTAGTTAATATTCCTTAAGTTTAATCAAGGTTAAGTTAATTATGGACTGTTTTCTATTTATTTTTTAATTTAACCCATTAGGAGACTTGGTGTTTAATATCCATTGTCTCTCCCTTCTTCTTCTCTGTGGGGTAGACCAGTTGGTATTAGTTTCCAAACCTATAATCTGTACAGCTTCTATTCCATGTTCAATAAAGTGTTTATTAAGTTTATGTTTCTTGTGGGTTTGAATCTCTCTAAGGTGTCCCGTTAGTCTGGTTCTCAAACTATTTCTTGTTTCACCAATATATATAATGGGCGGCGCTGTGGCACAGTGGTTAGCACTGCTGCCTCACAGCATCAGGGACCCGGGTTCAATTCTCGGCTTGGGACACTATGTGGAGTTTGCACATTTCCCCCGTGTCTGCATGGGTTTCCTCCGGGTGCTCCGGTTTCCTCCCACAGTTCAAAGATGAGCGGGTTAGGTTAATTGACCAGCCTAAATTGCCCCATAATGCCCCAGCATGTGTAGGTAGAAGGATTAGCGGGGTAAATATGTGGGATTGTGGTGATAGGGCCTGAGTGGGATTGTTGTCTGTGCAGACTCGATGGGCCAAATGGCCTCCTTCTGCACTGTAGGGATTCTATGATGATTCTATGATATAGTATATTGCACAGTTTACATTGTATGGCATATACGACATTTCGGTGTGGGCATGTTATTCTCTGCTTTAAAAGAGTTATTTTACCTGTTATAGGATTTTGGATGATAAATAAATAGTGACACGTAGCACAATCCTCATCTTGGAGTGTTCTGTAAATTTACTCTACTTCTGATTAAGAGATCCTTCAAATTGTGTAATGCTGTTATAAAATTAGACTTAATCTGTCTGAGAAATCTTTTAGTGTTTCCGCTGTGTCGCAATGCAGTAAACAAAGTATGACCCGCTGAATCAAAATCTGCACTTTTTGTACAGATTCGATGAAATCTTGTGAGTTGTGATTTTATAATACCTGGAAAGGTATGTTTAGGGTGATGACTTTTAACATGTAAAAGTGCACGAGTAGATTTGAAAAATACTTTTGTTGCCAATTTATTTTCCTGATTTATTTTTTCTAATTTAAAAGTTGTTGTGTCTAGGAAATTTATTTCATGTTTGTCTGTTGTAACTTTGACATGTATGGGTGGTGGTTGTTGAGGATTTGTGAAAATTGTTTAAAATCTGATTGTGAGTGGGGCCAAAAACCCCATCCAAATATCGATAATAGCAGATGGGTTTCTTAGGGCATTTTTCAAGAACTTTGATTTGATTTATTATTGTCACATGTATTAACATACAGGGCGGCACGGTAGCACAGTGGTTAGCACTGCTGCTTCACAGCTCCAGGGTCCTGGGTTCGATTCCCGGCTCGGGTCACTGTCTGTGTGGAGTTTGCACATTCTCCTCGTGTCTGCGTGGGTTTCCTCCGGGTGCTCCGGTTTCCTCCCACAGTCCAAAGATGTGTGGGTTAGGTTGATTGGCCAGGTTAAAAATTGCCCCTTAGAGTCCTGGGATGTGTAGGTTAGAGGGATTAGCGGGTAAAAAATATGTGGGGATAGGGCCTGGGTGGGATTGTGGTCGGTGCAGACTCGATGGGCCGAATGGCCTCCTTCTGCACTGTAGGGTTTCTATGTTAAAAGTATTGTTTCTTGCGTGCTATACAGACAAAACATACCGTTCATAGAGAAGGAAACGAGAGAGTGCAGAATGTACTATTACAGTCATAGTTAGGGTGTAGAGAAAGATCAACTTAATGCAAGGTAAGTCTGTTCAAAAGTCTGACAGCAGCAGGGAAGAAGCTGTTCTTGAGTCGGTCGGTGCGTGACCTCAGACTTTTGTACCTTTTTCCCAAAGGTGGAAGAGAGATTGTCCTGGGTGCGTGGGGATTTTCCTACTGAAAATATTATCTGGTGTATATTTTGGGAACATTGTAGTTTATTTAAGATTGAGATAATATAAGAACATAAGAACATAAGAAATAGGAGCAGGAGTAGGCCATCTAGCCCCTCGAGCCTGCCCCGCCATTCAATAAGATCATGGCTGATCTGACGTGGATCAGTACCACTTACCCGCCTGATCCCCATAACCCTTAATTCCCTTACCGATCAGGAATCCATCCATCCGCGCTTTAAACATATTCAGCGAGGTAGCCTCCACCACCTCAGTGGGCAGAGAATTCCAGAGATTCACCACCCTCTGGGAGAAGAAGTTCCTCCTCAACTCTGTCTTAAACCGACCCCCCTTTATTTTGAGGCTGTGTCCTCTAGTTTTAACTTCCTTACTAAGTGGAAAGAATCTCTCCGCCTCCACCCTATCCAGCCCCCGCATTATCTTATAAGTCTCCATAAGATCCCCCCTCATCCTTCTAAACTCCAACGAGTACAAACCCAATCTCCTCAGCCTCTCCTCATAATCCAAACCCCTCATCTCCGGTATCAACCTGGTGAACCTTCTCTGCACTCCCTCCAATGCCAATATATCCTTCCTCATATAAGGGGACCAATACTGCACACAGTATTCCAGCTGCGGCCTCACCAATGCCCTGTACAGGTGCATCAAGACATCCCTGCTTTTATATTCTATCCCCCTCGCGATATAGGCCAACATCCCATTTGCCTTCTTGATCACCTGTTGTACCTGCAGACTGGGCTTTTGCGTCTCATGCACAAGGACCCCCAGGTCCCTTTGCACGGTAGCATGTTTTAATTTGTTTCCATTGAGATAGTAATCCCATTTGTTATTATTTCCTCCAAAGTGTATAACCTCGCATTTATCAACGTTATACTCCATTTGCCATATCCTCGCCCACTCACTCAGCCTGTCCAAATCTCTCTGCAGATCTTCTCCGTCCTCCACACGATTCACTTTTCCACTTATCTTTGTGTCGTCTGCAAACTTCGTTACCCTACACTCCGTCCCCTCCTCCAGATCATCTATATAAATGGTAAACAGTTGCGGCCCGAGTACCGATCCCTGCGGCACGCCACTAGTTACCTTCCTCCAACCGGAAAAACACCCATTTATTCCGACTCTTTGCTTCCTGTCGGATAGCCAGTCCCCAATCCACTTTAACACACTACCCCCAACTCCGTGTGCCCTAATCTTCTTCAGCAGCCTTTTATGGGGCACCTTATCAAACGCCTTTTGGAAATCCAAAAACACCGCATCCACCGGTTCTCCTCCATCAACCGCCCTAGTCACATCTTCATAAAAATCCAACATGTTCGTCAAGCACGACTTTCCCCTCATGAATCCATGCTGCGTCTGATTGATCGAACCATTTCTATCCAGATGCCCTGCTATCTCCTCTTTAATAATGGATTCCAGCATTTTCCCTACTACAGACGTTAAGCTGACCGGCCTATAGTTACCCGCCTTTTGTCTCCTTCCTTTTTTAAACAGCGGCGTAACATTAGCCGTTTTCCAATCAACCGGCACTACCCCAGAATGCAACGAGTTTTGATAAATAATCACTAACGCATCCACTATTACCTCTGACATTTCTTTCAATACCCTGGGATGCATTCCATCCGGACCCGGGGATTTGTCCACCTTCAGTCCCATTAGTCTACCCAGCACTGCCTCTCTGGTAACATTAATCGTATTAAGTATTTCTCCTGCTGCCAACCCTCTATCGTTAATATTTGGCAAACTATTTGTGTCCTCCACCGTGAAGACCGACACAAAAAACTTATTTAAAGACTCAGCCATATCCTCATTTCCCACTATTAACTCCCCCCTCTCGTCCTCCAAGGGTCCAACATTCACTCTAGCCACTCTATTCCTTTTTATATATTTATAATGAATTATAATATGAATGAACTTGGCTCCTGGGAAACTATCAATTTGGGTTATGTAATTGGGGATAGTTTTTAATGTTACAAAGATTAGAATTCCCTATGATTAATATTTGTTTGATTGGGGTCATTGACAAATTTTTATTCTTCTGACTTGTATTTCGGTGCCTTATAACCGTATGTTTGTCTCATTGTGTCGTGGTGTATATTTATGTTCTGCTTGTAACTTATTAAATGGCTGAGACTTTAGCAGAATTTTGTATTTCATTCCTTTTTATTAATATTGAAAGATTGAACTACATGTGCCCAATTTGTCACTTGAATCGGAGCGTGTAACAATCCGATTCGGTTTGAAGTTATTGGTTCCAAAGTTTCTGTTGTATGATATGTATCCTCAAGCAAAGACTGAATGGCTTGTTGAAGAAGTTAATTCAGTGTCACTCGAGTAGGCTGGTGTATTGTCTTTCTCGATTCCAATGGTATTGTGGGGCTGCTCATTGCTTCTTGATTCCCAATATTACTCTGTGGAAAAAGTGGACTTGATTCTTGAAAAAGAATCTCGATAGCCTGTAATGGAGTGATTAATGATTTAAATGTTTGTTTGAATCAAATTGATTAAACTTTATATTTTTAGAAGTTGGTGTACTTATTTCAATATTATTTATTAATTTCTGCTGTTGTTTTGTATACACTTTCCGCTGCCTCGGAAAAGCAGCCAGCATCATCAAGGATCCCCCACGCACCCCGGACATTCTCTCTTCCACTTTCTTCCATCAGGAAAAAGATACAAAAGCCTGAGGACACTTACCAACTGACTCGAGAACAGCTTCTTCCCTGCTGCTGTCAGACTTTTGAATGGACCTACCTCGCATTAATCTGATGTTCCTCTGCACCCTAGCTATGACTGTAACACTACATTCTGCACTTTCCTTCTCTATGAATGGTATGCTTTGTTTGTTTAGCACGCAAGAAGCAATACTTTTCACTGTATGTTAATACAGGTGACAATAAATCAAACTAAAAAGTGACAAAATAATTGGAGAATGAAACATACTTTCATAGGAATCTTTTTTTAAGTCCTTAGTGGGCAGCGCCAGAAGATCATCATATTTAGATTTGTACAGTGGTAAATGTTTGCATTTGCAGTAGTGGAAATTGTAACACTACATTCTGCACCCTCTTCTTTCCTTCTCTATGAACGGTATGTTTTGTCTCCGCGTAAGAAACAATACTTTTCACTGTATACTAATACATGTGACAATAAATCAAATCAAACTGTGTATGAATAAACAGACGCAGCCGTTAGTTTGCAAATGCTTTATTACAGTTATGACAGTAAGTTCTGCGGTTTGGTAGTAAATCGTCATAAATTAGATTTACTTATAAAGTCGGAAAGGAACCAAGAATTAAACTATGCAGCTAAAAAGAAAAAACGTGGGGCAGCAACTTCAGAAGCATTTGCGGTAAATGACAAAGGGACCTCTTTCGTCATAATCCCTCTTGTGGACCCAGAGTTGCTGGAAGGATTTGAGAGATGCCATGATGGAGCCCCCCAGCCAGACTGAGTATTTCCTCTCGGGGATGGCATGTACGGTGGGGTTCATGCCCTGTTCCATCTTGTTCATCTCCTTCTGCAGGCGTTCCGAGAAGCCCTCGAAGAGGGTGGAGCCCCCGCACAGGAGGATGTTGTTGTACATTTCAAACTTGAGGTTGCTGTCGCACATGTCCAGGCTGTGCAGGGCCAGGGAGTGGATCCCTGGGTCCTTGGAGCCGATCAGGGAGGGATTGAAGAGGGCTTCGGGGCACCTGAACCTCTCCTTGCCAATGGCAATGACATGACCATCGGGCAACTCATATTCCACCAGGTGTTCATTGACATCCAAGTTCATGTCCTGGTCGAAGTTGATGGCAGTGTAGCAACACTTCTTCTTGATGTCCTCTACAATGTGTAGACCCTTCTCGGTGAATCTGTTACCAGCTTCGTTGAGCAATTTGAGCAGGTAGTCATTGAGGTCGGAGCCCCCGTAGTCAGCCCTGCCAGTGACATGGGGCATGTTGTAGCCCTCATGGATTGGCACCACATGAGTGACCCCATGGCCACACTCCACCACCAGGCCGGTGGTGCGACCATAGGAGTAGAGGCAGAGGGTGGACTGGTAGGCAACGTGCATGGCAGGGGTGTTGAAGGTCTCGAACATAAGCTCTGCCATCTTCTCCCTGTTGGTGGTGGGGCTAAGGGGAGGATCAGCCAGCATCACTGCATGTTCCTCGGGGGCGATCCGCATCACCTGGAACATGTGAGCCCAGATGGCCTCCACCGCCTCCCAGTCCACCACGATGCCATGCCTCAATGGGCTGATGAGCTTGAGTTTGTGCTCGGATCTGGCCAGCTCGTCCCCCACATAGTTCTCCTGGCGGTTGTCCCCGGTCTTGGCACTCATCTGCACCGGCCTGCCCACCACCGAGGAGAGGACCAGCGAGGGTCTGGGCTGCCCGACGTAGCCAGCCTTGCAGTAGCCCGTGCCCATGTCTATCATCAGCGAGCGGATCTCCTTCAGCACCTTACCAGCCTTGGAGTCCGTGGAGCGGACGCTCTGGGACATCTTGGAGGTGGATTCTTGGGGCTTGACCGAAGGTGGAGGGGTGCCAACCTTCTTGGGCAAGTGGTTGACTGGCTTAGTCACCATCCTCCTGCCGCTTCTGTCCGCTCCGCCTGTCTCACACACAACCCGCGTGGGTTCCAGTTTCCAAACACTGGCAGCGAGCGAGGCCCGAAATGCGCTGGGCTGCCCGCAGGCTCAACCTTTTTGTAAGCGTTTTGTTGCTGTCTCCAGGGCGACCAGACACAAGCTATTGCCAGGTCATCTCTCCCCTCACACCAGCTCCCTCAGTGACGAATTGCACCTACAGTGACGTACAACTTTAAATACAACTTTACCCAAATATGAGCAATGGTGTGAAATGTGGACATGGATAAGACATGTTCAGGGCTGGAGTTCCCTAAACCCATTTTTATATTCGCTCCTGAGAATGTTCCGCAATTTCAAATTGAAATAATTACAAATTCTAAACTCAATAGTCATATTTATACATACAATTCAAATCATTGTTCATGACGATTCCTTGACTTAAAACAAAACATCCATTCAATGATATTGCAATGGAGGAATTGAGTGACCACTTTATTTACTAGTGTCACAAGGAGGGTTACATTCAGTCCAGGGTTGCATCAAGTGTACTGTCGGTGCTACCCTCATCAGAAAATTAGAGTTCTGTGCACATTGGCACAAGGCTATTCTGCCCATCCACTCCATGCTGCCTCTCTGTAGAGAGTTAGTTAGTCCCATACCCCCACTATTGCCGTAGTCAAAGAACAAACAACAAAGAACAAGAGTCCCTCAAGTTTAGTTCCCTCAAGTGCCCATCCGATTTCCTTTTGAAATCATCCATCCACAACTTCCAGGCAGCGAGTTCTAGGTCATCACCACACACTGGATTTTAAAAGGTTATTCCTCAGGCCACCGCCGCCCCTCCCCCACCCCCACCCCCACCCCCACCCCCACCCCCACCCCCCGAACCCCAGACCCAACCTCTGCTTCTGCTCTAAATTCTGGTTTAGAATATAGCCCATGAACTATAAGCTATTTTCTAATGCTGTATTGGAAATCTCGGTTTTCACCCTTGTAGTTACACTGCTGATGGTGCAAAATTGACACCGAGATCATTTCCTGGAAGAGGGACTAACTCTAGTCATTCTACCCAACTGCACAATATTGTAACTCCCCAATCGATTAATTGATTTGCTCTGTTTTGTGGCACAGAACTGTCCAGACTAGTGGTTACTTACTGTCTGCAATAATTCTACTGTCTGCCATCCAGTATTCGATGAGTACAAATTGTCTCCCATTAAATACCTATTGGGATGGCCATTTCCTTTAGGCCCTGTTACATATAAGGCAGCATGTTAGCAAAGTGGTTAGCACTGCTGCCTCACAGTACCAGGGATACGGGTTTGATTCTGGTCTTGGGGTGACTGTCTGTGTGGAGTTTGCGTGGGCTTCCTTCGGGTGCTCTGGTTTCCTCCCACGGTCCAAAGATGTGTGGCTTAGGTAGATTGACCGTGCTAAATTGCCCCTTAGTGTCCCAGAATGTGTAGGTTAGAGGAATTGGTGGGATAAATATGCGAGGTTGCAGGGATAGGGTGGGGGAGGGTCTGGTTAAGATTGGGTGCAGACTCAATGAGCAGAATGGCCTACTTCTGCACTGTAGAGATTCTATATTATTATTCGTAAAGAGCTAGGAACTAACTGATCTGTGATTATATATCGCGGGGTACCACATCTTACTGCTGCACTGCAGTTACATGTTGAGGAGCCACATATCAGTTTGCCAGCTTCATAGCGAGATGCAAGAAATACACCTGATAAAGATGTAGCACTTTGTGTCTGAAACTGGGATCATTTTGAATTCTGGAAATCCAAAGATATAACATGGTGGCAGCGGATTGTCAGTGAGCAAAAACCGAAACTTTTAAAATGAATTCCATGCTGAATTTGGTTAGAAAATCAGGCGGGTTAGTGTCAGAGAGAATTATGTGAAAAACAAAAAGGCTGCAATAAACATGTACTGCAGCAGCCCACAATAAATTGGGAAGCTGATGATGTTACAGAGGCATTTGAGAAGTTCAAATGAAAGTGTGGAATGACATTCAGTCGCTTGTTAAATGGTATTAGTGAAGAGGAAAAGGTTAGCTACATCCATTTGGGGACAGGTGAGAAAGAGTTAAATTTGTTTATTAATAACTGGAACCTGGTTGGAGATGTTAGGAGTAACCCAAGCAAAACTTTTGAAAAATTCAGCCCACATTTCCAACCAAAATCAAATCATTGGAACAATTGATATGGATTTCACGTCCTGAGACAGGAATCGGGTGAGCCTGTTGATAATTTCTTACCAAGATTGGAAAATGTACCCAGAAAATGTAAATTTAAGCACACAGATAATATATCTGCTTATTTGGAATTCCGCACAATTTGAAGTACAAATAAAAAATAAATTGTAAAGGGCAAGTGCACCATTTCACAGGCTGTAGTCACTGCTGGAGCACCATGAAGTCACAAGGAGACAGGTGAAGATGCTGAAACAGTTAGCTTTCAGTTAAGACAAGAGAAAGATAACAAGGTTGAAGTCATGAAATGATGGCAAAAGACTGCACACAAGATAGAGAGAAAGATGTGCAAGAGCTGTGGACTGCCACCTGAGATCCCACAAGGAAGGAAATGTCAGACATATGGATGAACTGCAGAGCTGGTAGGAGAGTCACATCATTGGGAAAAGGGCAAAGAAACAAAAGGATCTGCGATAGTGCAACAGGACAAAGTAAAAGAAACTAAACGTTCCTGGAAGATGATAATGTTTCTGAGGACACAATAGATATTGGCATCGTGAGATGGCTAGATGGAAAAGCTCCCAGAAAAAAGAAATTAACACAACTGTTTAGATCACAAAGAGGGTGAAAAATAAGCCCACAGCCATAAAGTTGAAGATTGATACCCGGAGTACAGAGTAACATTGTTCCCCTCAGACCAAAGCAGAAGACCTTTCCTGAAAATGTTAAAATGGCTATCTGATGCAATGGGATTGTTATGCTAACAGCATAAGGGGGAAACTGTGATTTGACAGCTGGAACAAGCCCAATCAGAAAGCCACACAAAGGAAAAAATGTTAATTGCATGTTCTCTGTCAGATGGTCCTGCTATCCTGGGGATGGACAGTTGTGTAGAGATGAAGCTTATCTCAGTGAGCCATAAGATTAAAGATCTAGGTATAAAGATCCATCACCTCGTGAACGTAACACCACTGAAACGGAGTCAAATTACAGCAAAGAGGAATTAAAGCTGCTCCCTCAACAAGTGATCCAGGGATACAGCAAGCACAGTCAGCAATAAGGCACAACGCCGGCATTTCCACATCATGGCAATAAGGCAGTACTGGTCTATCAAAGATGACATCTCACTAGAAGATGGTGTTCGGCTAACTGGATTTAAAACAATCATATCCAAAACTCTCCAGAAGATATATTACAGTGGAATGAAAGGACTCATCAGAGAGTGATCAATGGCAAATACACAAGATGGAGACACAACATGCAAGCACCAAAGCAGCATGGCCAATAATATTTTACGAAAAGAAAACAAACCATAAAAGACTCTTAAAATACTCGGTTTATTTATAAAAGTTGATTGTTAAAGCTTCTTTAGAGGAAAGAAATGTTGGGAACAGTTATATTGATATAGAGACACTATATCTTTAAAGAAAGAGGGATGTTATATTATTCTGAAAGAGCTAAGAACTGAGTGTTATGTGAATATATATCCCAGGTGCACTACAGCCATGTGACCAGTGACAATGGATGGAATCCTGTGGAATCTGGACCACTGGCTGGAGAGTCGGTGAGACCCCCACACTGCCTCTTTTCGAGAAGGTCCAGCATGTCTGTGCCACTCAGTATCATATATCCCCGGAGAGGAGTTGAGGGAAGTTGTCCATACATTAATACTCAGCAGCACCATAGAGGAGGCAATGGCTGCTTCCGGTATTACACCCACCCGTGGATGGAGTTGAGGCACAAGTGAGTAATAGCAAGGATGGGGTTTTGGGTGTCATGGGATGGAGATGAGTTAGAACACAAAGGACAGAAAGGTGGCTCTCAGCAGCTACCCCTTATCCACCCCCCCCCCCCCACCTTCTGCCAGCTCCCTCAAACAGGCGCTGAGTGCTCACCCCTCTACCCAAGGAGTCCGCAAGCAAATGTGCTAAGGTTTGCTTGTCATATCGCCTGCATGGCGAGTCTGCCTCAATTGGTGATGGGGTGGGAAGGCCCTTTTCCAGAGTAAATTGGAATGAAGTGCGATAATAAAAGATGAGTAGTAAAACAGTTTAAATTGTAACAGCATTTAAATCAACAACAATGAACATTATCAGAAGATGAGGAAACATTTAGCTGGTGCATTGACCTGTCCAGACTATGAGTAGAGTAATGGACACCACGTTGCTCTAAGCATCATGCATACCAACCGGAACCAAGTCCACTCCTGATCTTGTTACAATGCACATGCTGGGGTTGCCTACGGTCCAGGATTGGCCGGGAGTCTCCCGGAATTGAAGGTCAATCTCCAGGTCACTGCTGTGTGCGACCCTGGAGAAAAACCATTGGGACATTTTCTTCGACCATTTCTCTTTACCAGTTATTGCAGATGGGAGGCTAACAGTCAAGCAATCGTGGAATGAATAGTTTTGCTTTCATTGGGGATTGAAGACAAGTATGCTACAAGGATGGATTTGTTGGCTGACTAATGGCTGGAACTTGGGTGGGAGGGTAGGGGGGAATCATGTCATAAAACTTCCAGGAATACATTTAATCACAGTTGGCAACCCACCCTATGCATAGCCTGCAGTTATGGTTCCCAAAGTCAATACATCCCAATGGAATTCCATGCAAAGACTTAATCATAATCTTAACTCCCATCATCAAGCATTTCAATCATCACACACATTATAAGACTTTATTATGTTTCCATGGTTTTAAAACAGTTTTTCTCCAAGTAATATAAGTTTCACTCAACAATGGAAATCAACATTGCGCTTTTTTAAAAAATAAGTGTTTAAAGCTTCAGGCTTCAGAAGCACTTCCTGTAGATAGCAAATGGTCCGCGCTCGTCGTAATCCCTTTTGCTAACCCAAAGTTGCTGGAAGGATTTTAGGCAGGACAGGATTGACCCTCCATACCAGACCGAATATCTCCTCTCGGGAATCGCTTGCACTTGTGGGTTCATATCCTGCACCAGTTTCCTTAATTCCTTCTGGAAACGAACGCGGAATCCGGAGAACATGGTGGAGCCTCCACACAGAAGGATGTTTTTGTACATCTCCTCCAGCAGGCTGGGGTCACATTTATTGATGATGTTCAGAGCCACTGTGTGAAGTCCGGGCTCTCTGGAGCCCAAGAGCGATGGATTGAAGAGGGCTTCAGGGCACTTGATCCTTTCCTTACCGACTACGATAATCTTACCATCTGGTAACTCATAGTGCGCTGTGCACTCTTTGGTCTCACTACGCATCTCACAGTCAAAGTCAATGGCAGTGTAACAATACTCTTGTTTGATCTGCTCCACCAGGTGATACTCACTGGCACAAATCTTGTGACCATTATGGTTGATCAGTTTCAGCAGGTACTTGGTGAGATCACTTCCCCCATAGTCAAGGGTGGCAGTGATGTGGGGCATAATGTAGCCCTCGTGGATGGGGACCACACAACTGGAGCCATGGCCACTCTCTACCACCAGCCCACTGATGCACCCATAGGCGTAGATGGAGAGCAGGGACTGCCGGGTGATGTGGATGGCAGGGATGCTGAAGGTCTCATAGAGGAGCTCGGCCATCCTCTCGCGGTTGGTGATTGGGCTGAGGGGAGGGTCGGCCACCATCACCGCGTGATCCTCGGGCCGCACCTTCAGCTCTTTCTCGAAGATGTAGGACAGGATGGCCTCGGCGCCGCTCCAGTCCACCACGATGCCATGCCAGAGGGGATTGACGAGCCGCAAGTCAATGGGCGCTTTCAGCTCACTGCCCACGTAGTTCTCCTGCCGGTTATCGCCGGTCTTGGCACTCCGTTGCATGGGCCGACCCATCGTGGCAGAGACGACCACCGAGGGCCTGGCATGGCCACCGAAGCCGGCTTTGAAATAGCCCGTGCCCATATCAATCATCAGTGCCCTGACTTCCTTGACCACCCTGGTGGGATTGATGCTCTGGCTATCGATGGAGGAGAAGGATGGATTCCTGGGCTCTGACCTCACCGATTGAGTGGTATTCGAGGGGAATTTCCTGCACACAATCCCAATGGGTAAGGAGTATTTCCGAATGTGTAAATTGGTTGACTTCATGGCTCTTTCTGTTTAGATTATGTCCTTACATTTGCAAAAAAAAGTATAAACACTCTCTCCAGCGGCTGCCTTTCGTTGTTAGGATGGGATAACGATGCTGTTTCTCTCCCGATTATGACCTTTTTATAACCTTTGTTTATGCTGTTGCCATGCGCGTCAGATGATGGGGACATTATCAGGTCAGATGACACGTTGATCTGAGACTCCTGTCCATGTTGGGTTTTGCTGATAAATTAAGTGGATTAAGTTTTGACTTATTATTTTATGAATTACGTCCCGCCCTGGACTAAAGGTTGACCAGTTTAAACTCTGGCATAATGTGATCGGAAGCCCAAACACAATGAGTCCGACACAATATCCATTCTTCAGACTGGTCTCCTGAGAGTAAATATCTACTATTTAATATGGGTGGGAGTTACATTAAAATTCTGAAGGTGACTTGGCTCAAACGGTTTACTGCAGATGTATCTTCAACTTCTACCCTCCCCCCCCCCCCCCCCCCCAAGGGTAAACCTTTGAAACCAGTTCCAGAACTCAGAATGGTATTTGGAGGATCTCAGCACCTGGGTACTGCACCCACGAAAAAGAAAGTTGCGACTGCTGCTGAACTGGTGGAAACAGCAGACAAGCAGTTGACCATAGAAAAGTGTTTATTTCTCTTATTTTTAAATTCCTTTTGGGGTGGAGACAATGATAGTTAATGGCCAAGATAAGAATCTGCATTTCTAAAGCGCCTTTCCTATGAGGAGAGACTAAATCTGTTAGGATTGTTTATATTGGATTATATTCATCCCTGCTGACTCTCCTCTCAGCTCTGACGAAGGGTCATCCAGACTCGAAACGTTGGCTCTATTCTCTCCCCACAGATGCTGTCAGATCTGCTGAGATTTTCCAGCATTTTTTCTGTTTATGTTTCAGATTCCAGTATTTTGCGTTTATCCTATATTCTTTTGAGTTTGGAAGAGTGAGAGGGCATCTCATAGAATCTTATAAAATTCTAACAGGGTCAGACAGGGTGGATTCAGAAAGAATGTTCCCAATGGTGGGGGAGTCCGGAACTAGGGGTCATTGTTTGAGGATAAGGGGCAAACCTTTAGAACTGAGGTGAGGAGAAATTTCTTCACCCAGAGAGTGGTGAATGTGTGGAATTCACTAACACAGAAAATAGCTGAAGCCAAAACTTTGTGTGATTTCAAGAAATTAGATATAGCTCTTAGGGCTAAAGGGATCAAGGGATATGGGGGAAAAGGGGGATCAGGATATTGAATTTGATGATCAGCCATGATCAAAATGAATGGCAGAGCAGGCTTGAAGGGCTGAATGGCCTACTCCTGCTTCTATTTTCTGTTTCCGCCCTCTCCCTCCAAGGTGCTTCACAAGCCAGTGAAAGGTGGCATGGTGGCACAGTGGTTAGCACTGCTGCCTCACAACGTCAGGGACCCAGGTTCAATTCCAGCCTCAGGTCACTGTCTGTGTAGAGTTTACACATTCTCCCCATGTCTGCATGGGTTTCTTCCAGGTGCTCCGGTTTCCTCCCACAGTCCAAAGATATGATGGTTAGGTGGATTGGCTATGCTAAATTGTCCCTTAGTGTCAGGGGGACTGGCTAGGGTAAATGCATGGGGTTATGGGGATAGAGCCTGGGTGGGATTGTGGTCAGTGCAGACTCGATGGGCTGAATGGTCTCCTTCTGCACTGTAGGGATTCTATGATTCTGAGTACTTTCAGGCAGTCTCGTCATTGTTGTTAAGGTTGGAGGTTCACCAGCACAGCAAGATCCCACAAACAGCGATGTGGCAATGACCAATCTATCTGCTGTAGTGATGGTTGGGAGATTTAGACTGACCACAACACCAGATATGAGCTTCCCCAATCATCTTTGAAATACAGGTCTGCCAGGGAACAGCAAATAAACATGGGTGCACTGTGCCTTTATCACAAAGGGTGAGAAAAACATGCAGTCTGGAAATTAGTTACAAATGAGATGAACGGGTCCTGGGCCATTTGATATTGTGAATATATTGTTAATCTTGGAGCTTTCCTTGCAGGTAATGTCCTGAAGCTTGCAGATGAAACCAAAAACAGGGAGCAGAACCATTTGGTCCATTGTGCATGTCCAAGCTGTATGAAAGAGCTGGCCAAATATTCCCATTCCCCCTGCTCTTTTCCCATAGCCCTGTAATCATTCCTCTTCAGATATTTATCCAATTCCCTTTTGAAAGTTATTGGTGAAACTGCTTCCACCACGCTCTGAGGAAGTGCCGGCCAAATCCCAACTTTGTTGAAAATGGAAAGGGTCGAGAGCTTCAGGTTTTTAGGTGTCCAGATCACCAACGACCTGTCCTGGTCCCTCCATGCCGACACTATAGTTAAGAAAGCCCCACCAACGCCTCTACTTTCTCAGAAGACTAAGGAAATTTGGCACGTAAGCTACGACTCTCACCAACTTTTACAGATGCACCATAGAAAGCACTCTTTCTGGTTGTATCATGGCTTGGTATGGGCTCCTGCTCTGCCCAAGACCGTAAGGAACTACAAAAGGCCGTGAATGTGGCCCAATCCATCAAGCAAACCAGCCTCCCATCCATTGACTCTGTCCACACTTTCTGCTGCCTCGGGAAAAGCAGCCAGCATAATTAAGGACCCCATCCACCCCAGACATTCTCTCTTCCACCTTCTTCCATCGGGAAAAAGATGTTAAAATCTGAAGTCACGTACCAACCGACTCAAGAACAGCTTCTTCCCTGCTGCCATCAGACTTTTGAATGGACCTACCTCGCATTGAGTTGATCTTTCTCAACACCCTAGCTATGACTGTAACACTACATTCTGCACTCTCTCCTTTCCTTCTCTATGAACGGTATGTTTTGTCTGTACAGCGCACAAGAAACAATACTTTTTCCTGTATACTAATATGTGTGACAATAATAAATCAAATCAAAATCAAAAACTCAGCGAAACTGCGAGTCCAAAGGCAGTGGGTGGAATTTTCCATCCCACCCGCCACGGGAATTGCAGCGGTGGGGACACTGACCACGCAAAGGTCCATTGATCTTGGGTGGGAATTTCCAGTTTTGGGTCGAGCGCGGCTGGAAAATCCCATCCAAAATGTGAGGAAGGTGCTTTCGCTGTGAGGGGCGTTGCACAAACCTGTCTTCACCTGTCCACACATCCCAAATGCCCTGAGTCAGAGCCACCTGGAGTGCTCCAACTGCTGCTCCAGCTGCAAGAACAACAAACCTCTTAAGAGTTCAATTGGATCTTTCTGCTCTGTATGGTGCTATGCCAGTCCAAGGGTATCTTTAACCATTCAATTGCTGGGGAAACTTAGAAATTCAATATTTGAATCGACAATTACAAATAAATAATGAAACTCCGGGGTAGAACTTTCGAACCAGAAAAGTGGTCTATGGATTATCATTAGAATGATACAATAGAGGAGGCCATTTGGTCCATCATATGTGACTACCAATTGCTTGGCATTTGTTTGACAATTGTGTATATTTATTTCCAAGTCTGCTTTGTAGTTTAAAAAGCAAATTACTGTGGATGCTGGAATCTGAAACCAAACGAAAAATTGCGGGAAAATCTCAGCAGGTCTGGCAGCATCTGTAAGGAGAGAAAAGAGCTGACGTTTCGAGTCCAGATGACCTTTTGTCAAAGCTAAAAGGCTTGGAATTACACACTGATCATGAATGATGACTTTTTAATAAAACAAACATCCTCAAATGTCCAGCAAATTAAATTTGAGTTTATCTTTTGTAACCAAATTAACACAAATTAAGTGAAGTTAAATCTCATAGTTTCCTTTTTACTAGGATAGAATGTACTGTAAGTTTCAGATTGAGTTTTTTCTATAAATCAACCACAATCAATTAATCTGCTGAACCTTATCCAAATTAAATTTATTAATTTGACAACTGTTTTCAACACATTTTGTTGGTAGCATAACTGGAATGTGGAAGCATTGCCTGGATGTATCTGTATTGAAAACTCTCCCCTCATTCTTCCCGAATACAGGGATTGTTATTTCCCCTTTCTTGGGAGATGAAGCTGATTTAGATAACTTGTGTTTACCAGTGTTCCAATGGTTTAAACATAGTGTGTGTGACTCTAACCTTTGACTGCAGAGCTGGAACTATGTCTGTTTGACTCATCCATCAGATTCTAAAGGTAGCTAGAGAATACAGACAACAATGTAAAACAGTCTTTCACTGAATACCAACACTCCCCCCACTGGAACAGCAGAACATCGCTAGCAGATGCCAGAGTGCTGTCATTCAGCAAGGTTACGAGGCAGGTACACGACTGGATTATTTCACCAGAATGCTTCACCGGTCTTTAATTCCGTCATTAACGAAGGGTTCTCGTTAACCTGCACAGCTGAATACTGAATGGACGTCCATTGAGTCAAGGTCGTTGGAGAGACTCGTGAAAGCGCTGGGGACGGCTGAACGTTTTAAGGCGAGTGCTTTTTCAAATGCTCTTTCAACTGTGGCATGGTGGATTGTTGCCTCTGACAAACATGGCACATAAGTGGCAGTTTTAATAGCTCAGCTGTTCCATCCTTGACTGTCACCTTTCCGTCTCGTTCTACCATCTTCATCACATCTAGTTGAGTTTGAAAAAAGAAAAGCATTGATATTATTAAACTTCTAGAAAGGTTTTTAGCTTCTTGTTTGTCCACAGTTAAGGTCTAAAGGAGTTAGCTGGATGGTGCAAATGCCCTCAGTCAATAGCAGGGGAATGGTTTGGAATATTGTCTGAACCAAAGGAGGGACGTCCCCTCTTCTTGCTCAGTGTTTTTGTGAAATAAGCTTGGATGATTCTCAACCCTCCTTGGCATATCATGAATGAAAGGGAAAACCCTCCATTGGCTGCAGCTATGTTGGACACAAATGAGGATAGTTGAGGTTGTTGGAAGCCAATCATTTCAACCCCAGACCACTACTTCAGGAATTCCTCAGGCTAGTCCTCAGCACAGCCATCTTATAGAATGGAATCATGGAATGGTTACACCACAGAATACCATTCGGCTTGTTGCATCTGTGTTAGCCCTCTAAAATCATAGAATCCCTACAGTGCAGAAAGGCATTCAGCCCATCAAGCCTGCACTGACAATAATCCCACCCAGGCCCTAATTTCGTAACCCCTCGTTTTTGCCCTGCTAATCTCCCTAACACCAAGGGACAATTTATCATGACCAATCAACTTAACCTGCACAACTTTGGACTGTGGGAGGAAACCGGAGCACCCGAGGAAACCCACGCAGTCACAGGAGAGAACGGTGCCAACTCCACACAGACAGTGATCCAAGTCCGAAATTGAACCCGAGTCTCTGGCGCTGTGAGGCAGCAGGGCTAACCATGTTGCAACCATGCAATTTACCTAGTTCCAAACCCCTGCCTTTATTTTTCTTCAGCAGTGACCTTCCCTTCAACTCTGGTCAGAAGTGGGGATGTTCGCTGATGAGTACAGTGGTTAGCACCATTTGTGACGCCTCAGATAATGAAGCAGCCTAGGATTGAGTGAGCAAGATCTGGTTTGGGATGAGGAATAGAGAGTAACATTCATGCTGCACAGGTGTGCCAGATGATAAATATCTTGAACAAGAAAGAAACTAACCATCTCCTCATGACATTTAATAGCACTATCATCGCTGGATTCCCTCACCAATAATATCCTTGGGGTCATCATTGATCAGAAACTGGACTGGACTATCCATATAAATACTGTGGCTACAAGAGCAGGTCAGAGGCTGGGAATTCATCTCATCTGAAAGACAACACCTCTGACAGTGCAGCATTCCCTCAGTACTGCACTGGGATTATCAACTTTAACCGTATTATGTTCTGGAGTGAAATTTGAGTCCAGAATCCTCTGATTGAGAAATGAGCATGCTAACCACTGAGCCACAGCAGATACACTGGGAGGGCATCCAAATGCAAAAATGTTGGGAAAGCAAAGATGTAAGCAGATGTTCTGTTTACCTTCTGATTCCAGGAAATAATCTGTATTAAATGAATTCCAGTGCTTTTTGTTCTTCAAGCAGGGGGAATCAAAGTCTTGACTGATCACGTGAAGGTGAATGTGGCTGGTGAAAGGGCGCAGGAGGAAAGAGAAAAAGAAGTGGCTAAATCTTGCTGCTTTCTACAAGGTCAGCCAATTACTACAATACTGCAACATCTTACAACCAGTATAAATACAAAAGTAAAATACTGTGGATGCTGGAATCTGAAACAAAAACAGAAAATGCTGGAAAATCTCAGCAGGTCTGACAGCATCTGTGGAGATAGAATCATAGAAACCCTACAGTGCAGAAAGAGGCCATTGGGCCCATCGAACCTGCACCGACCACAATCCCACCCAGGCCCTACCCCAATATCCCTACATATTTACCCACTAATCCCTCTAAGCTATGCATCTCAGGACGCTAAGGGGCAATTTTAGCATGGCCAATCAATCTAACCCACACATCTTTGGACTGTGGGAGGAAACCGGAGCACCCGGAGGAAACCCACGCAGACACGAGGAGAACGTGCAAACTCCACACAGACAGTGACCCAAGCTGGGAATCGAACTCAGGTCCCTGGAGCTGTGAGGCAGCAGTGCTAACCACTGTGCTACCGTGCCGCCGTTTTGAGTCTGGATGACCTTTCATCCAGCTTTGAAATTTAAGACTGAGATGTGGGGAGGGAGAGGTGGATTGGTAATCCAGAGGCCCAGGCTCAAATCCTCCACAGAATTTAAATAATAAAAACCAGAATGATGGTTTAAAATGATGAAGGGGATAGATAGAGTGAACGTTCAAAGACTATTTCCTCGGGTGGATGGAGCTATTACAAGGGGGCATAACTATAGGGTTTGTGGTGGGAGATACAGGAAGGATATCAGAGGTAGGTTCTTTACGCAGAGAGTGGTTGGGGTGTGGAATGGACTGCCTGCAGTGATAGTGGAGTCAGACACTTTAGGAACATTTAAGCAGTTATTGGATAGGCACATGGAGCACACCAGGATGATAGGGAGTGGGATAGCTTGATCTTGGTTTCAGATAAAGCTCGGCACAACATCGTGGGCCGAAGGGCCTGTTCTGTGCTGTACTGTTCTATGTTCTAGAAACTGAAGGCTATTCTCGGTATTGGTGCCACTAATTGTCATAAAAACCCATCTGGTTCACTAATGCTCTGAAGGGAAGGAAATTTGCAAGATGGTTTGACTCTTAACTGCTCTCTGAATGGCCTGGTAAACCACTCAGTTGTACCAGACCACTCCAGGAACTGCTATAAAACTGGACTATTTGAGAATGCACCGACACCACACGGACGGCAGCAGTTCAAGGACAATTCAGAATGGGCAGTAAGTGCTGGCTTTGCCAGGTACACCCACCTCCCCCATAAAATAAATTCTTAAAAGAGATGCAGAGTGTCGTGGATCCTTGGAATTCTCTACCCCGAGGGAGCTGTTGATTCAAATCAGAGATGTTTTGCACACTAAGTGAGTCAAACGACATGGGGATAGGGCTGGAAAGTGAAGTTGAGATGGAAGATCAGCCTCGATCTCACCGAGTAGTGGAGCCAGCTCAAGGAGATGTATAAACATCACTTCCAATTCCTTCTGTTCTTAACAACAACAATAAAAACTGTATACTAATACATTCACATATTTACCAGTAAGTAGCCCAAGTATAGCTCATTTAGTCTCATTTTACACAGAACCAACTTTAAAAGCAATTAGACCGCTTTCTTTTAATATTTGGAAATATCTAATCTGAATTATGCCTAAAAGTCCATAAACCAATTTGGGTTCCTATTGTACAATTGGTAGCAATCTCACTTGAGTCACAAAATTGTGGATTCGAACGTACTCCAGGATTTGGACAAATAGAGCAGCAATGTAGTTGACGGTGTATTCTTCTTTAGATTTGACATTAGGCTAAGGCCCCGTCTACCTGCTCACGCGGTTCATGTAGATGTTAAAGATCCAATGGTACTCTTGACGAACCAGGGACATCCGGTGTTTTTGACTAATAGTATGCCCTCAGTCAAAGCAAATGGACTGGTTGTGCTAACAGGTTTTGTTTGGAGATCCTTGCTGTTCATGAAAATTGACGCAAGTGCCTAAATAACCACAGGCACTCGACTCAAAGTAATTCACTGCATGTAAAGCAAAGTTTCTGAGAGGCACGATAAGGCATCATTATAAATGCATGCCCACCTTCGTACAGTCTGCAAGGTAATTTAAGTCTGTGTGCTTTAATACAATTACAGGCAAGACAGGAATGTTCATAGAATCATAAAAGCCCTACAGTACAGTATAGCAGGCCATTCAGCCCATCAAATCTGCACCAAATCTCTTCAATAGAGCATCTTACCGAGTCCCTATCTCCATAACCCCACATATTTACACCACTAATCCCCCTAACCACTACATCTTGGGACACCAAGGGCAATTTAGCATGGCCAATCAACCTAACCTGCACATCTTTGGAGGAAACTGGAGCACCCGGAGGAAACCCATGCAGACGTGGGGAGAATGTGTAAACTCCACACAGTCACCCAAGGTTGGAATCAAACCCGGGTCCCTGGTGCTGTGAGGAAGCAGTGCTAACCACTGTATCACCAGGCCGCTTTAGTTTGTTCTTCCAAATGCTCCAGGTATTTTCTCTGACTGGGGCAGTGGTTAGCACTGCTGCCTCACAGCACCAGGGACTCGGGTTCGATTCCCGGCTTGGGTCACTGTCTGTGCGGAGTTTGCACATTCTCCCCGTGTCTGTGTGGGTTTCCTCCGGGTGCTCCGGTTTCTTCCCACAGTTTGAAAGACGTGCTGGTTAGGCCCGAACAGGTGCCGGAGTGTGGCAATTAGGGGAATTTCACAGTAACTTCAATGCAGTGTTAATGTAAGCCTTACTTGTGACTATTAAATAAACTTTAGTCACTGTGAAACCCTGGAGCATGCTCGAGTTTTAGATGCTTCCAGCCAAGGGCTGGCCACAGGTGCCATTGTGAAAATAAACTCCTCTCACCTCATGCTGGGAATAGCGTGGTAACCTAACCGAAATTTCAACATGTCAGAATCCAGACATTCCTGCACCAGCTTCTGGCCAACTTGGTCCATGTGTTGGAGTAAAGTTAAGTGATCCCTCCTCACAGCTTTCAGACTGGAGATGGACTCCCAAGGTAAAACCAGCCAGTGGAAACGAGCCTTTGGATATTTGTCCTTAATTACAACAACTGTATCGTCTTTATACACCTGGAGGAAGAAAAATAATAGGTACATTGATTAATAAAAGCACGTAAAACTTGATAGGTTATTTTAGGACAAATGTGGTCCAAAGAAGTCATGATCATTTTAGATGGGATTTTTGGGAGAACAAAATATTTAGTACCTGCATTTTTGGATCCTGCATGGAAACCTTCAGTCCCTGACTCCACATTCCCTGAAAATCCTAAAGGAACAAAGTAGAAATAACATTTATCCAACCTATAGACTACATGCCACTCACTAGACAATAAGAACCATTTCCTTTTATTTTATTCACTCTGTGGACGTTGGTGAAATCCCTAATTTCTTTTGGGAAACTGTGGTGAGCTGCCTTCTCGAGTACAATCAACTGGCTGACTGGGTTATTTCAGAGCCAACCACATTGCTGTGGATCTGGAGTCACCTCTAGGCCAGACTGGGGGAGGACAGCAGATTTCCTTCCCTGAAGCAGATTTGTGAACCAGATGGGTTGATATGATGAACCGGTAGTTTCAAGGTCACCACTGTTTTCATTCCATAACTGCCTGCAGGGAAAAATGTGGTCCGTCAGCTTTCTGTGTCGTTGGAGGACATGTGCAATGGTGCCACTAGGAAATTAGCACTGCAGAAAAATGTAATATGTGAGAAATGTGAAGGTAAGCGACTTTTTTGAAATGATGGTTATGATTTTGGAAATGTATTGCAGCAAATAGAGATCCTTTTCACTTTCACTCTCTTCTCCACACACTGCCCACCTGCCACCTCACCCCCCAAACACGCAAACAACCATACCCTTCAAGGATCCAAGGAATTTCAGAGACCTGTGCAGCTGACTGTCTGCACTCTGTTAAAGCAGAGTCAGGGAACAGTGGAATTTTAACGTTGGTTTATTTATTAGTCCCAAGTAAGGCTTACATTAACACTGCATTGAAGTTACTGAGAAATTCCCCTAGTCACAACAGTCCGATACCTGTTCGGGTCAATGCACTTAACAAGCACGACTTTCAGAATGCAGGAGGAAACCGGAGCACCCGGAGGAAACCCACGCTGACATGGGGAGAACGTGCAAACTCCACACAGACAGTGACCCGAGCCGGGAATCGAACCTGGGTCCCTGGCACTGTGAAGCAGCAGTGCTAACCACTGTGCTAAGCCTCTGGATTACTAATCGAGTAGCATAACCACTATGCTATCGTACACCTGATTTTATTTATTTGAGAGCAGACATTTTGTGACTATAGTTAGAACTATAAATTTAGGAGAGAGGTAATGACATTGGACTAGTAATCCAGAGGCCCAGGCTAATGAGCTGGGGACACGGGATTAAATTCCATCATGGCAACTGGTGGAATTTAAATTCAATGAATAAAATCTCGAATGGAAAGCTAGTCTCAGTAATGGTGACCATGAAAACTATCATGAAAACCCATCTGGTTTACTAATGTATTTTAGGGAAGGAAATCTGCCATCCTTACTTGGTCTGGCCTACATGTGACTCCAGAGCCACAGCACCGTGGTTGACTCTTAAATGCTCTCTGAAATGGCCGAGCAAGCCATTCAGGTCAAGGGCAATTAGGGATGGGCAAGAAATGTTGGCCTTGCCCGTGACACCCACATCCCATGAAACATTTGCATTCTGCAAAATGAGGATAATAGCTCAGATTAAGTACACACATGTAAATTTACTAGGGTCTTGTCCTGGACGCAAGCAAACACATAGACAGCCCCATTCTTATTGCCCAAATCTCAAAAATATAGAAAAATATATGCACAGATTAACAAATAAAATGAAGAATACCACATCCCCTTTTCAAACTACAGTGTTTATTTGGCAAAGATGCTCTCTTTATCACTGGAATATTATCTGTTGATTTTAATTACAGGGATTGATTCCTGCCGCCATTCATTGCCTAATTGTCCCTAACTTGTGGACTTTAACAAGGAATTATGACTAACAGACATTTAGTTGCTGAGAGAAAGGGGCCAGGATATTCGTGGCCGGGTGTCCCTGGAGAGGAAACATGCGATGTCCGAGGGTGCTGTTAATGTGTTCCGTGCCCGCTGGGCACCGCAGGGGCTGGGGTGTGTTATCGACCCCTTTAATCACATTTTAATTTGATGTTTTAGGTTTCCGTTCTACTTCGTCCTTTGTTTCGGACAGTTCCCCTCCCTTTTAATTTGTCCCTTAGTTAATTTGATTTAGTTTGGCCAAAAAGATTGAGAAAGGGACCAGGCAACGAGGGATAAATGAGGATGGGGTTATTCAAAAGCATTGTCATATAAGATGAGTCAAGTTAAACCCAACCCATCAATTACTTTTCTCCCCGAGGCCTCAGCAGAGTGGACCTGAGTCACCGAGTTGCTGCTATCTTCCGCTGTGCGCCTGTCCTTCTTCTTCTCTTTGGGTTTAGTGTTAAACGTGTGCTGCTCCCCCGGATTGGAGTCCTTGGTCTTGAGGTATTTACTCGCTGTGTTGACGCTACTGTTCGGGGATCCCTCTTCGCGCGGTCTCTTTGGTGGCAGTGTCTCCTTCTCTAAAGCTTCTCCTTCAAACTGGATGGTGTATGGGTACAGCCGATTGACAATGTGAAGGATCTGTCCTGGCATTAACTGCACCTCCTGACCTCTTCCCAAGTCTTCAGAATTGACATTGCTTGGATTTATGCCTAACTTTGGATTCGGGAAGAGGGGAGGTGGGAGGGAACAAAACAGAATTACTTTCCCACACCTACTGAGTATTTCCAGCATTTTCAATTTAGATTTCATACTTAAATCTTCCATGGCACCTTGCCTTAGAATTATTTATCTAATTCTGCTTTGAGACAGGTATGTGGATATTTATTCAGAGAATCATGGAATCCTTACAGAAGGAGGCCATTTGGTCCACTGAGCCAGCACCAATAACAATCCCACCCAGGCCCCATCCCCATAGCCCCACATATTTACCCTGCTCATCCCCCAACACTAAGGGGAAATTTATCATGGCCAATCCAATCTAACCCGCACATCTTTGGAGTGTGGGAGGAAACCGGAGCACCCAGAGGAAACCCATGCAGACACGGGGAAAATGCGCAGACTCCACACAGACAGTGACCTAAGCCGGGAATTGAACCCGAGTCCCTGGCGCTGAGAGGCAGCAGTGCTAACCACTGCGCCGTCCCAAAACATTGGGGCCCAACGTGAGATTAAGAGTCACATGCTCCATCAACTGAGCTAGCCGGGCTGCCCTGTGCCTCATAAATGGTTCAGAATAGACTTTTAACTGAAAATGCATGACCAGGCACAACACATCGGGGCCATAATACCTCAGTAAAGATGCCAGGACCTAATCCTACTTACATCTGAATCCACCATTTGATCCATTCAGCTGAGCCAGGAAGTTACTTTAATCAATCAGCTTGTAGGAAATTAACCAACATTCTGAATTGAGTAATTGTCGTTCACTGAATGTGCATCTTAAGCAACAAGGAAGCTTATCGACCGACACACATTTCAGCAACTTCTTTGGTTAGCATTTTATGCTAATTAATGATTTAAGCAATGTAATGAAATCTAGGGCCATACTTAAAGAAGATCATGGTGCAGAAGGAGGCCATTCAGCCCATTATTTCAGCGTCTGCTCTTTGACCAGAGTTAGCCTCATTACCCTTGCTATTTGCCCTTCCAGTATTTATCCATTCCCTTTTTGAAAGTTACTATTGAATCTGTTTCCACCACCTTCCAATCAGGCAGCACATTTCACTTGCGGCACGGTGGCAGACCAGGGACCCAGGTTCAATTCCTGGCTTGGGTCACTGTGGTCTGTGTGGAGTTTGCACGTTCTCCTCTTGTCTGTGTGGGTTTCCTCCGGGTGCTCCAGTTTCCTCCCACATTCTGAAAGAGATGCTGTTTAGGTGCATTGACCCAAACAAGCGTCTTAGTGTGGCGACTAGGGGAATTTCACAGTAACTTCATTGCAGTGTTAATGTAAGTCTTGTGACTAATAAATAAACTTACTTACTTCAGCCCATTAACCATTGCTTAAAAGAATTCACTTCATCTCTCTCTCTGGGTCCTTTTGCCAAGTCTATGGTCATTATTCTAGCTCCAATTACCAACCCTCCTGCCAGTGGGAACAGTTTCCCTACATTAAAGCCCCTCAAATTTGAATACGTCCATTAAACTCCTAAAAACACGCGAAGGAAACAAAGCACAGGTACCATACCTGTTTTACAAGAACATATCCCTTATTGTAATCTGCTTTCAACTGCACTGGAAAACAATAGAAAAAGTTACAAGTTACGTTCCCTGTCTGCTGAAATTATCTTTAAATTTCTCATGTTATCATTCCTCTCAGTATAAATCTAGGGAAGAGCACCATTAGCAGCATTTCTGACACTTAAACCACAGGTCTTCCAATCAGGATCAGAAACCCTATTTCCAACCCCAATCAGACAATAAAATACCCACTCGCCGGCCGCCAATTTTGCTGGGCATTCTTCCAATGGGAGGTCCTTCCAAACTGACAGTGCAGCAACAATCGACTTGCAGAAGCCACATCCCCATTTACGGCACTGGCTGTCATATTCTGTTTAGTAAAGAGTTTAAAAATCCCAAAGCTTCTTTGGAAAGCTACAGGGAGGAGGTAAGTGACTAAGAGAGGGTAGGGTAGGTGAGGGATAAGGTAGAGAAGTAAAATAAGTGGGTAGGGTGGATAAGGTAAGAGGACAGGTCAGGTAAGGTTAGGGGACAGGGTGACTAAGAGGTAGGGTGGCAAGCGAGTGGGTGGTGAGGTCGATGCAGAGGGGGTTAGTGATGCTGTCAGGATGGGAGGACGCATTGGGCTGGTGAAGTCGGGTCAATGGGGGAGTAGTGGAGTATTTGGTTGGGGAGGTCGAGGTGAGCAGGAAGGTGAGGTTGAGTCACGTCAAGTCAGTTTGGGGGGGGAGGGGTGCTCGGAGTCAGTGTTGGGGGGTAGTCAGTTGTATAGCGGCCTAGCAGGTTATAGGAATTTTCTGTCTAGCACTTCCTGGGTAACCCTCCAGGTAAGCAAGTTGGAACCGTTCAAAGTCTCTGGTTCTAACTCAAGAGTTGGGAGAGGCCCAGGGAACAGGGCAATTGCCCGTCAGAAGTTCAAATGCCCCAAGCAATTCCCCCGAACTCAATGCATCAGGATTTCCGAGACTTCCCGCTGTGTATTGTGGGGGGTTACGTCCAGTCTCTGACAATCCGGAGACTGGGAAGTCTAGAGCATCAAATGAATTAGCAGGGGAAGGCCATTTGGTGCACCATGCCTGTGCCAGCTCTTTATAATTAATTTATGAGACTCAGTGGATTTTATTTTAATGCTGGCACTTCATGCTGGAAAGTCTACATGTTGAAAGCGACATTAAAACTGAAAGTACAAGCATTACTTCTGCAAGTCCCAAGGCTCCTCAGTAAGTTATAAAAATTGGTAACACTGAATATTAGTGACATACACATCTGACCCCCTCAACTCTGCCCCCCTCCCCCCCAACTCCTGCCATGGGCTCGGTTAGTTTAGTCAAACTATAAAGTAAACATTCAGATTCAATCCAATATCAGCATTCAGTTGGAACAGTAGTGTGGAGTCAACACCACTGGGTTAGAAATTAAAGTCTTGCTTTTCAGAACATAAGAAATAGGAGGAGTTGGTCATTCAGCCCATCAAGAATTTTTAGCATACATAATAACATCCACTTTTCAAAGGCCTCTATTCCCTTCTACAGATCTTTATTTATTGTCCAGGTTTCCAAGGTGCACAGCAAAGTGAATGGAACATAACACCTTATGAGTTTTTTTTCTTGTTACTAGTTTGAGTTTTCTTGGTGTTAACATATCCTTTATCTTCACAAAATTATTTCTAGCTGTAGGGTCCATTCAATCCTTAGAATAGGCGGAGATGGCACTGATACGCTGAATGTCTTTTATTGAGCAGAATTTAAAATTAATACATTACAGAGATAAGTTGGGAAGACTGGCTTTTACTGCCAGCCCCTGTACTGAGAGACACACTGAACAAGATCTTGAAAACAGACTGCCAAACTGAAAACAGTAAGAAGTCTCACAACACCAGGTTAAAGTCCAACAGGTTTATCTGGTAGCACAAGCCACAAGCTTTCGGAGCGCTGCTCCTTCATCAGGTGAGTGCTCACGCACTCACCTAATGAAGGAGCAGCGCTCCGAAAGCTTGCGCTACCAGATAAACCTGTTGGACTTTAACCTGGTGCTGTGAGACTTCTTACTGTGCTTAACCCAGTCCAACGCCGGCATCTTCACATCACAAACTGAAAACATACAGCTGAAACTACAATATATGTGATTCGTTATCTTTGTTAGCTACATGCTGTCTCTATCTACCAAAACAATCCTCACCAGCTGTGGCCATGAAAAGCTGCTGTTTTTGCTGGCGTTGTACTTTCAAAAAATGCAGTCAATTTTTCTAGCTAACCTCAGCATGCCTGCTGAGTTTTAAAATGTGGTCAAGTTAGCTTTAAAAGCTTAGCATTTAAATTTAATTGCATAGGCAGAAATATTTTAAAAGTCTTTGTATAAATGATGCAAACCATACACAGGATCCACAACACTCTATCCTTCTTCTGACTTCAGCATCTCATCTAAAAAATGTTGTGGCCACGAGTCATTTTAATTCCCTGACCTGTGTCCTCGGACTCCCACTCTGTTCCAATGAAGCTCAACATAAGCTCGAGAAACAGTATCTCACCTTGCTATGAAGCATTTTACAATCTCTGCACTCAACACAGAGTTCATCGGTTTCCAATCAGAAGCTGTGTCTCCATTGCTTCAGAATGAAATTGATGATTCTGCTCCTTCCATTTTACTCCTTCTCATTGACAAAGGCGGGGAGTCTAATTAACACAGGCTAAAACCAGCAGTTTTGGATTCATGCATTATCGCACAAGAAGCTGTCAAAACCTCCAGCAAGGTTACCTTGATGCCGTGAGCATTTCTTATCCGTAATTTGGGTTTCGGGACTTCTTCCAATCAAAACGCTAACCGAGTGCGCAAGTTGTATCGGTTGGTGTCTCCCATCTTTACTCACCAACCAACAAGCTCGCATCGTGCTGAAAGATAGAAGATTAATTTCACTCAAGTGAGGTATCCCTCTATATAGAAACCCAACATTGCAGAAGGAGGCCATTCGACCCATTGAGCCTGCACCGACAACATTCCCACACAGGCCCTATCCCTGCAACTCCCGTATTTACCCTACTTATACCCCTGACATTAAGGGGCAATTTAGCATGGCCAATACACCTAACCTGCGCAGGAAACCAGAGCACCCGGAGGAAACCCATGCAAACACGGGGAGAATGTGCAAACTCCACACAGACAGCGACCTAGGGCTGGAATTGAACCTGGATCCCTGGCGCTGTGAGGCAGCAGCGCTAATCACTGTGTGTCACCGTGCCGCCCCTCTAGCCTTACAGCAATCCATGATCTTTGCGCTCCTCCAATTCTGGCCTCTTATTTATCCTAGCTTTCCATAATTGGCTTCCAAGCCTTCAGCTGCCTAGCCTCAGCTTACTGTGGAATTTCCTCCTTAAACCTCTCTGCCTCTCTCTCCTCCTATAAGACACTCCTTAAAATCTACCTCTTTCACTAAGGTGCTAGTGAGCTGTCCTATTTATATGGACCAGTGTTAAATTTTGCTTCATAATCACAAACAATAATGAGACGTAGTAGAGGAAAGAGATAAAGAATCTGGTGAAATGGTGCGATGACAATAATCGCTCCCTCAATGTCAGTAAAGCAAAGGCGATAGTCATCAACTTCACAAAGCGTAGTGGAGGACATGCCCCAGTCTACAGTGATGAAGTGAAAATGGTCGAGTGCTTCAAGTTTCTAGGTGTTCAGATCACCAACAACCTGTCCTGGTCCCTCCACCCTGAGACTATAGTTAAGAAAGCCCACCAACGTCTCTATTTTCTCAGGAGGCTAAGGAAATTCGGCATATCCGCACTCACCAATATTTACAGATGCACCACAGAAAGCATGCTTTCCAGATGTATCACATCTGGTATGGCTCCCGCGCTGACCAAGCCCACAAGAAACTACAATAGATTGTGAATGTAGCCACGTGCATCACGCAAACCAGCCTCCCATCCATTGAGTCTAACTATACTTCCCGCTGCCTCAGAAAAGCAGCCAGGATAATTAAGGGCCCCATGCACATATTCTCTTCCACCTTCTTCCATCTGAGATCACGTAAGAAGCGATTCAGGAATTGGTTTCAGATAAAGCTTGGCACAACATCGTGGGCCGAAGGGCCTGTTCTGTGCTGTACTGTTCTATGTAGGAACATTTCTTCCCTGCTGCCATCAGACCTTTGAAAGGATCTACCTTATATTAAGTTGATCTTTCTCTACACTCTATCTATGACCGTATTCTGCACCCTCTCCTTTCCTTCTCCCCTATGTACTCTATGAATGGTATGCTTTGTCTGGCTAGCACTCAAGAAACAATACTTTTCACTGTATCCCAATACATGTGACAATAAATCAAATCAAACCATTCCTGTGACGCATCTCAGACTTTACAATGTTAAAAGCACTAAATAATGCAAATTGTTGTTGTAAGAAATTCAATTATCAAATCAAAAATAATTTGGCTCCAATGTTTGATATATCCTGTGGATGCACACAGCCCCAAAGCCTAATATTTAAACACCACTCAACAGGTTTTCTTTAGAAGGTAGTAACTCCAATTTAACCAACCATTTGCGCCTTCTGAATCCGAACTGTTATTCTAAGTACAAACACAAGGTAAAACAGTAACAGTGGACGGGAAGCAAATGTTTTTGAATGTGATCAGTCAAATGGAAAGAAAGAAAAAGACTTGCATCTATATAGCATCCTCCATAATCCCAAAACACTGAACTACTTTTGGTAGGTCTGGCAGCATCTGGAAGGAGAGAAAAGAGCTGATGTTTCGAGTCCAGATGACCCTTTGTCAAAGCTTTGACAAAGGGTCATCTGGACTCGAAACATCAGCTCCTTTCTCTCCTTACAGATGCTGCCAGGCCTGCTGAGATTTTCCAGCATTTTCCCTTTTGGTTTCAGATTCCAGCATCCGCAGTAATTTGCTTTTAAACTACTTTTGGTATGCAGCCACTCTTGCAGTGTAGGAAAAGGGACAGTCAATTTGTGCACAGCAAGACCCCACAATCTGTAACATTACAGCGACCAGATTGCACTCCTGAGAGGACAACCAGGGCCTCGGATAACACACTATCTGAAAGACAACATTGCCAGTAACATAACAATCCCACCGTACTGGAACTGTGGGGTGTCAGCATAAGTCTCCTGGAGGGGGTACCCGAGCAAAAGACGCTCTTGACTCAAGAGGAGAAGAATGAATAAAAGCAAATTACTGCAGATGGTGGAATCTGAAAAAAAATAGAAAATGCTGGAGAATCTCAGCAGGTCTGACAGCATCTGTGGTGACAGAATCGAACCAAAGTTTGGAGTCTGGATGACCCTTTCGAGTCTGAATGAAACCCATTGAGCTACGGCTGACAACCATGATGCTTATAGAAACATAGAAGCAGGAGTAGGCCATTCGGCCCTTTGAGCCTGCTCCACCATTCATTTTGATCACGGCTGATGATCAAATTCAATGTCCAGACTCCTCCTCTTTTATAAAGTTCTATGAGAACTGGCACAAATGAAAATACTTCACAGAGCTGATTTGAATGATAATAAGGTGGAGACCATTCAGCCCATCATTCCTATGTCAGCTCTCTGGGGAGAGCTATCCCATTAGACCTACTCCTCCCCCTAGCCCTGCATTATTTTTGTTTCCTTTTCAAGTATTATCCCCTTCCCTTTTTGAGGGTTATTAATGAATTTGCCCCCAGCCCCTGGTACTGAGGCCAGTCAGTGTCACCCGGGGCTGCAGCAGGGCTGCTGGAGCCTGGAATCAACAGGCCTCAGCTCAGGGAATCTGCTCTGAAATCTGCAATCAAGCAAACTGCCACACCAGGAGCCGGGGAGACCCTTCTCCAGAGGCGCCACATGTGCCGCTTAAAGCTCCCACCTCGCTATTTCGTCTGCATTCGTGAACAGTTTAAAGTTGACCTCTCCGACAACTGCGATCCGCCTCACTCCCACCCGGCGGCCACTGCGGCGGAATGCCGCTGACCCACTCCCCGGGAGGCACTGCGCTATCCGCAAGGCGGGGGGGCTCTCGGACTACGCATGCGTGATAGGCAGATGACCGGCGAGCACTGCGCAATTGTGCCAGTTGGTGCATGCGTACAGCGGAGAGGTGAAGCCGCGCGGCCGCCATCTTGGTATGGCTGGACCTTGCTGAAAGTTGGCCAATGTCCGGCCTTTCACCGTCCAGTCAAAAGGCAACCGGCCCAGGATCCAGACAGGTGAAGTGGGTTTGTCGAAATTCTGTACGAAATCTTCCCATCTCCCTCTTCTCCACGCTTTCACACATAATACTTTGTTTCACAAGATAGGCACAGATGAAAATGCCTTAGAACTATTCCAACAGTACAGATAAAGGCCATTCAGCCCATCGAGCCTGCACCGACTTTCTGAAAGATCATCTTACCCAGGCCCTTTCCTCCTCCTCATCCCATAACCTTGTGCATTTACCATAGCTAATCCACCTAACCTGCACATCTTTGGACTGTGGGAGGAAACCCACGCAGACATGGGGAGAATGTACAAACTGCCCAGAATTGAACCCAGGCGCTGTGAGGTAGCAATACTAACCAGCGTCCCATCTGTGATGATACTGTGTTATTTTGATATATTCTATGTTTAAGGTGGGGTTGCTTTAAGAGGCAGTGTTTTGTTACCAGAGGTGATATGCCTGGTAAACATGCAGCAGACGCTAAGAATGCAGGCTGATAATTGATTTTAGCTAGGAATCTGTTTCTTTGTAGAGTTAATAGACCTTTTGTTTATTAGGTTGTCCTGAGATTTAAGACTAGGTATACAGAATCGTGTGGTAAATGGGAGGAGCAAAGTTTGCAGGAAAGTAATGCTATTTTCAGTTTCATTTAAAAAAACAAAGGGAGTTGGAGCCTGAGCTGCCAGAAGAAACGGGTCTCTCGCTCGCTCTCTCTCTCCAAAGGCTTTCTGAAAGCTCCTAAGGCTGGTAACTTAAGACAAGCAAGTAAACATGTGTTTTGCTAACTAATTTTAAAGAAGAGTTTAAGACTATAAGAAGAATATTGCTTGAATTGATAGACTAGTTAAGAATTGTATCTTGTCACATTTAAGGTTAAGCCAATTTTTAAAGTTTTGTTTATTTATTAGTTTCACAAGTAGGCTCACATTAACACTGCAATGACGTTTCTGTGAAAATCCCCTGGTCGCCACACTTTGGTGCCTGTTCAGGTACACAGAGGGAGAATTTAGCATGGCCAATGCACCTAAGCAGCATGTCTTTTGGACTGTGGGAGAAAACCAGAGCACCGGAGGAAACCCACACAGACATGGGAAAAATGTGCAAACTCCGCACAGAGAGGAATTGAACCTGGGTCCCTGCGCTGTGAGCAGCAGTGCTAATCACTCTGCCACCCATTTTATTTGTTATAGTTAAACTGTGTCATTAAATAAAGTTTGTTTTGATTAAAGCTTCCCAGTTTGTCAGTAGAATCAAGCCGGGATTGAAACATCTTAACCTCACACTAGTGCAAAAATAAAAAATTGTTGGGGTCTAGTCTGGCTTCATAGTTTACCTTGTGGTTTCTGATCTGGTACCCTAACACATCTTATCAAGCTTCATCCAGAAAGGTCCTAAAGTAGCTCCTTTTTGCCATCTTTGAATAATTGTTTAGTAGGGGATCAGGCACAGAGGGTTTTTCATGGAGCAGTTCCACCTGTTATGATTTTAAGTCAATTCATGGACTCGCAGGCTCCCAATGATCTTTCCCTTGTTTTGCACCTTCCTTTCTCTGATTTCAACCAGCCACACAGCCTTGAAGATTTCTGCATTCCTTTTGCATCCCCAATTTTAATTGCTCCATCGAATTGTCGTGTCTTCATTTGCCTAGGGCTTGAGCTCTGGAATTCCCTTCCCAGACCACTCCATCTCCCTACTTAATGTTTCTTTTTAAGGCACTCCTTAAAATCTAACTCTTAGATCAAGTTTTTGGTCATCCGACCTATTATTTCCTCATGTGGCTCTGTTTTATAATGCATCTGTAAAGCACCTTGGGACCTTTCATTATGTTAAAGGTGCTAGGCAAATTAAAGTTGGCATATTTCATTACTTTATATGTGATAATACAAGTTGTTGTTAAAAGCATTACATAAATAAAAGTTCTACTTCTGTACCATTCTTTCTCTGTCTCTGCTGCATCTGTTCTAATGATGTAAACATCCTTACCAGTGCTCTTGATGTCTCCCCTTTTCAACTGAGGATTCCCCCCATCCAGCATTGTTACCAAGGTAGTTGAATGTTCCATTTCTCACACTGCTATTCTTTCCCTTTCCCCTCCATCCCAGAACCATGACAGGGTTCTCCTTGTCCTCAGCTTCCACCCCCCCCCCCATCAATCTCCACATTCAATGGATCACCTCCAATGTGATGCCCTCACCAAAGATATCTTCCCCTTCCCATTTCAACAGGGACCATTTTCTTTCCACAGCTCAGTCACCCTAATGTCCCTTCCCTTTCAATAGCACCTTTCCATGCAATTACTGACAGTGTAATACTTGCCCTTTTGCCTCCTCACTCATGATCCAAGGCCCTGGCCACTTCCATCTGAAACAACTATTTGCTTAGTACTTGTTTCAATTTCGTATTCGGGTATAGTATAAACCATCTATTGCCAATTGTTCAGTGACCCAAATATGGTCATGCTTAGTGTATTCCAGTTGTAACTTGACTAGATTAGGGCTGGGAATTTTTCTTTCAACCAGTCTTTTCTCTGAAGTGATCATTTTTAATGCTGGATTGTCTCCACCGATTTTGAGCAGCCAAGTGGTTATCTGGATGCTTTGCTAATTAGTAGGAGATGCCCCATTCAAATTCCTTCAAGGCACTATGCCTAGTGAGCCTGTGTGGACATGTTGGCTCCACTTAATGATCTTCGAATATAGAAGGTACGGTGATGCAAATGTGAAGCCATCTTTGATAGTGATTATAAGTCATTGAAATGTGATTTGAGTCTTTATAAAAATTCAATTAATAGTTTTGCAGCCCGTAAATTGATAGTCATTTGTTTCCATAAAGTATGATTTCACAACTCTAGCACACACAAAGATGGTTATAATTGTTGGAGGCCAATTCGCAGCCATAGGATACAACTGCAGGGATTCCTCAGGGTAGTGTCCTTGGCCCTCCCATCTTCAGCTGCTTCATCAATGACCTTTCCTCCATCATAAGGTCAGATGTGAGGGTAAAAGCAAATGACTGCGGATGCTGGAATCTGAAACCAAAAGAGAAAATGCTGGAAAATCTCAGCAGATCTGGCAGCATCTGTGAGGAGAGAAAAGAGCTGACGTTTCGAGTCCAGATGACCCTTTGTCAAAGCTAAAAGGCATAGAAAGTGGGAGATATTTATACTGTAGGGTGAGGGAATTAAAGATAAGTCATAGCCACAAAAATAAGAGGAAGAGCTGCTAATGTCAGTCCATAGAGAGAATAGAAGGTGTGAAAGGCTAAATGGCAGGGAAGCTGAATTCAGAGGGTAAGATGTGGGGGGAGGGGGGAGATGGGTGGGAGAGAGGTAAAATTGAGAAAAAAGGGGGGAGATAAGGAAAGCGGGGAGAAAATAGGGGGAAAGATTGGGGGGGTAGAAAAATAAAGTACCTTTCCCTCTTTTTCTCAATTTTACCTCTCTCCCATCCATCTCCCCCTCCCCCCACATAGAACAAAGAACAATACAGCACAGGAACAGGCCCTTTGGCCCTCCAAGCCCGTGCCGCTCCCTGGTCCAAACTAGACCATTCTTTTGTATCCCTGTATCCATCTTCATCTGTCACAGTTTACTCACTCACCTGATGAAGGAGCAACGCTCTGAAAGCTCGTAATTCCAAATAAACCTGTTTATCTTTAACCTGGTGTTCTGAGACTTCTTAGTGTGAAATAAAACAGACCTGTACAATATTCAAACTCAGTTTAATAAGTGACAAGTAACCAAGCAGCCCACTTGATCAGTACCCTATCAACTACCTTAAACATTCACTCCCTCCATCATCAATGCACAGTGGCTACAGAATAAGATACACATCAAGGCTTCAATGATAGCACTTCAACCTCTAGCGCTTAAAAGAACAAGGGAGCTGGCGTATGGAGATACCACCTCGTGCAAATTTCCCTCCTACCTCACTTGGAAACATATTGCCATTCCTTCACTGGATCAAAAATCCTGGAACTCCATAATGTAACTCTGGGTGCACCTACACCAGATGGGTAATTAGGGGCAATTAGGGATGAGATATAAATGTTGGCCTTACCAGCGATGCCTTCATCCAGTGATTGCTTATCTCTCCTGTATAACTCATGTTTGTTCTCGTAATTATATTTATTTTAACATACAGACACTGTACAAAGGCAAAAGTGTTCAATCTTCCCTCAAAACACAATGGCTTTCAGAGCTGTCCATGCTACTGTTTTGTTTCACAAAATCAAATTAACACAAATGCTGGAAATTGAAACCATAAACAGAAAATGCTGGAAACACTCAGCATGCCAGTACAGTATCTACAGAGAACAATCAGTAGTGACTGTTTCAGCTGCATTACCTTTCGTTAGAAAGATGAAAATGTTTGTTCTGTGGAAAGGCACTGTACTCAAAATATTAGCCCTGCAACTCTCCATGGATGTTGTACAACATTTACTAAGTGGTTTCAGCATTTTCTGTCTTTGTTTCACGTGTTTTGTTTATCTAGTGCTTATTGATACTGGCTGGGACAGCTTTAATCAGTAATAAAGATAGAAAATGCTGGAAACCCTTAACAGTTCAACCAACATCTGTGGCCATAGAAACATCTAACATTTCCAGCTGGCAACCTATAATCAGAACTTGAAGCACTCAACTTCTTAAGGCAAGAAGCATTTTGATTTGATTTATTGTCACATGTATTGGTGAAAAGTATTGTTTCTTGCGCACTACAGACAAAGCATACCGTTCATAGAGTACATAGGGGAGAAGGAAAGGGTGCAGAACATAGTGTTACAGTCATAGCTAGGGCGAAGAGAAAGATCAACTTAATATAAGGTAGGTCCATTTGAAAGTCTGATGGCAGCAGGGAAGAAGCTGTTCTTGAGTCGCTTGGTATGTGATCTCAGACTTTTGTATGTTTTTCCCGACAAAAGAAGGTGGAAGAGAGAATGCCCGGGATGTGTGGGGTCCTTGATTATGCTGGCTGCGGGAAGTGTAGACAGAGTCAATGGATGGGCGGCTGGTTTGTGTGATGGACTGGGCTACATGGCTGTGTAAGAGATTTAGGAGACAGGTCATCAAACATAAGTAAAGTTTATTTATTAGTCACAAGTAAGGCTTACATTAATACTGCAATGAAGTTACTATGAAATTCCCCTAGTTGTCACAGTTCGGGTCAATGCACCTAACTAGCACGTCCTTCAGAATGTGGGAGGAAACCCGCGCAGACACAGGGAGAACGTGCAAACTCCACACAGACTGTGACCCAAGCCGGGAATCGAACCCGGGTCCCTGTTGCTGTGAAGCAGCAGTGCTGACCACTGTGCTACCGTGCCACCCGCACGGGGAAAGAGACAAAAAAATCTCATTGGAAAAGAAATATCTTACATCTATATGGCTCTTGCACAACCTCAGGATGATCCAAAGCACAGATCTGAATGAAAGGTGGCAGCCAATTTGTACACAATGGACCTTCCCAAACAGAAAATGTGATCTTTCTCGATCACACTAGAAACTAGATGGCTAGTTAATTCAAGTGATTTTCATTGAAGGATACATATTGACGAGGACACCAGGGCGATTTCCTCTATTCTTCAAGATAGTGAAACAGGATCTTTTGCGTCTACTCAATAGCATGGGTTGGCTATCAGTTTAACATTTTTCCTCAGTGCTGCATTAGGCAGAGGATCAGTCTGGATTTCTGTGCTCAAATCTAGAGTTGGGGGTGGTGAGTTGTGTGGGACTCGAGCCTGCCAATCTTACTGACTCAGAAACACATAGAATGTTACTGAGGCAGGGAGGCGGCCCTGAACTTAACAGCTCAGTGTGTGTTGTGATTAACTATATACCTGGAGGTTACATCATATGATCTGCCCCTATTCTTTTGCCGTTTGTTGACCAACACTTATGCCAATTGAAAGAAAACTAATTTATCCTGTTCATTGAATTGTAGAATCCCTGCAGTGCAGAAGAGACCATTCGGCCCATAAAGCCTGAACCTATTCTCTGACAAAGTATCTTACCCAGGCCCTGTCTCCGCCCAATTCCTGTAACCCCACACTTTTTACCATGGCTAATGCATCTAACCTATAAATTTTGGGACAGTAAGGGGCAATTTAGCATGGCCAATGCACCTAACTAGCAGGTCTTTGGACTATGGAGGAAACTGGAGCACCCACGTGGACACAGGGAGAACGTGCAGTGACCCAAGGCCGGAATTGAACCCGAGTCCCTGGCACGGTGAGACAGCAGCGCCATCCTGAATGATGCTTGACTGTTAGCCAAACAACTTTTCTCTCTCCTCCATTCCCAATATGTTTATAAATGGCAAACTGTTTAAAGAAAATGACAGAAAAAACTATTTTATAACGTCTCTGTTTCTCCAGGATTGCACACAGCAGAATGATTTCAAGATGGCACGGGAGCATGGTGACTTCTTGCAAGCTGTGCTCAGCATACCCTCTAATTCTTTTACTTTTGTCTATGCTTCTAAAACTCTATTCTAACTCTTTAAATTATCTAACAATGAGTAAGTTGACTTTCTCTCCACCCTAGCTGTGACTGTACTACATTCTGCACCCTTGTCTTTCCTTATTTTTTAATTTATTAGTCACAAGTAGGCTTACTTTAACACTGCAATGAAGTTACTGTGAAAATCCTCTAGTCAACACACTCCGACGCCCGTTCGGGTACACTGAGGGAGAGTTTAGCACAGCCAATACACCTAACCAACACATCTTTCGGACTGTGGGAGGAAACCGAGCACCCAGAGGAAACCCACGCAGACAACATACAAATTCCACACATTGACGCAAGCTGGGAATTGAACCCAGGTTCTTGTTGTTGAGGCAGCAATGCTAACCGTGCTGCTCCCACAGCATCTTCTCTGTACGGTATGCTTTGTCTATATAGCAGGCAGGAAATAATATTTTTCACTGTGTACTAATACATGTGACAATAATAAATCAAATCAAATCAGTATCCTGGAGTTTGATTCAAAGGACCGAATGACCAACTCTTAATTCTATGATGTGGAAATGCCGGTGTTGGACTGGGGTGGGCACAGTAAGAAGTCTCACAACACCAGGTTAAAATCCAACAGGTTTATTTGGCACTGCTCCTTCATCAGGTGAGTGAAGAATTGTGTTTACAAACAGGGCATATATATTTTTCTATGTTGATCTTCAATTGCTGGAGACTCCAGATCAACCTGGAGGGTTGCCAACGGGGGAGGAGGACGAAAGCAAACCACCTCCTGCTTCGGTGCTGGGAGACGTGTATTGTGCAAGTTTCCAGAAGGTTCTGGATGGATGGGTGCTGCAATGATGTGGAGGAGGGTGGCGAAATTGCCACTGAGCGCCAGCTGGCCCCGCGCATGCCCGGTCACAGGATCAGGTACTCAGCACTTCCGGGCCGGTGACGTCGGCACGCGGCTGCGCGGCGGGGACCCGGATGAGCCGGCGCAGCGCAGAATTTTCTAGAAGCGAGCCGGCGCCTCCAGATCCCTGTGGCTGCGAGCGGCTCCGAGGTAAGCGGCAGCCCCGCTGACAGGACTCTGCCCGCGGAACATTGCTCCTCATCTCCGTCAGCGGGGGATTTCTTTCACCGAATGATCAGGGGAGGGAGCTGGAAAAACTCTTTTTATAATTTATTTCAAATCATATTTCCGTCGAGGCAATTCCGGCACCCGCGCCTGGGGGGGGGGGGGGGTCTTTCACAAAGGTATTTGTTAAAAAACTAACTATAGATTTTGATGGGAATTGTTTGTTATTTTTATCCGCTGGGGGGACAATAGCCGCGTTGCGGTTTTTTTCCCCTCTGCCGGTTTCGGCTCCGATCTAAAGTTGAATAGATTGAGACCCGCTCGCTGAGCTCCACTCCTGTCTCTGTTGGGCTGTTACACGGACTGTATCCCGGGGAAAGCCGCCATATATTGGAGATACCGCGCTCTGTCTGTCTATCTCTCTCTCTCTCTCTCCCCGCCCCCCCCGGTGTGATTGAGACACGAGGACCCCGTTCTCCTCGCTCCCCATCCGGCCGGCGCGTCACTTCCGGCAGCCCATCACGTGACTGAGTACTCACGCCCCCCCCCTGTGTCTGTTGGGGGGAATCGCCACTGAGCCCATTCTCAAAAGCTGAACCTACCCCACCACCTGCCTCTTAATAGTATCTCTACAGTGCAGGAAGAGACCATTCGGCCCATCAAGTCTGCACTGACTCTCAGACAGAGCGTCTTACCCAGGCTCTATCCCCGTAACCCCATGCATTTACCCCACTACTCTTCTCTCCTCCCTCCCCCCGCCCCCCCCCCCCCCGGACACTAATGGGCAATTTACCATGACCAATGCACCTAACCTTATCTCATAACCAAACCGACTCAAGAACAGCTTCTTCCCTGCTGCTGTCAGACTTTTGAATGGACTTACCTTGCATTAAGTTGATCTTTCTCTACACCCTAGCTATGACTGTAACACATTCTGCACTCTCTCCTTCTCTATGAATGGTATGCTTTGTCTGTATAGCGTGCAAGAAACAATACTTTTCATTATGTTAATACATGTGACAATAAATCAAATCAAAAATCATCTTTGGACTATGGGAGGAAACTGGAGCACCCAGAGGAAACGCACACAGACTGTGCAAACGCCACACAGTCACCCAAGGTTAGCAGTCAAACTCTGGTCCTGGGTGCTGAGGCAGCAGTGCCTGGTGGGGATCCAACTTCGTGCCCCCTGTTGAGTGGGGTGAGAGAATCACCACTGAGCCCATCCTCGAAGCTGAAACCCCCCCCTTTACAGGATAGCATCCCGACTGCAGGAGGAGACCATTTGGCCCATTGAGTCTGCACTGACCCTCGGACAGAATATCTTACCCAGGCCTTAACCCTGTGCATTTACCCCACTACTCCTCCCCATCTCCCCAGTCTTTGGGCACTAATGGGCAATTTACTGTGACCAATGCACCTAACCTGCACATCTTTGGACTGTGGGGGGGGAAACCAGAGCACCCGGAGGAAACCCATGTAGACACACCCAGACCATGCAAACTCCACACAGTCACCCAAGGTTAGCAATCGAACCCTGGCCCCTGGTGCTGAGGCAGCAGTGCTAACCATCATATCACCCCTAAATGAGCATTTGTTGCCCATTTGCAATCTCTTCCTGCTGTGTTGTCCCCTTCCAAATCTCTTCCGTCTTTCTTGGTATTTCATGTTTGAATCCCTCCGATCATGCTTTCCATCCCTGTCACAGTACCAAAATGGCTTGTATAAAAGTCACAAATGACAGGTAAACTATTCCTTCTCGTTTTTTGTGCCTCAGCTGAAGTCTTTGACATAGTTGATCACAGCTTCTTCCTGTGCGTTTCCATTATTCAGCAGAGTGAAATTGAACTCACCTGATTCAATCCTTATCTGTCTAATTGTAGTCCGTGTCATGTGCAATGTCATCACTAGCTGTTCCTGCATTGTTGTTTCTGTTGTCCTCAAAATCTGTCCTTTACCCCCTCCCATTCCTCATGTCCATTCTGCCTTCAGTAACATCATCCTGAAATACTCAGCAGTTTTGACAGCATCTGTGGAGAGAGAACAGAGCTAACATCTTGAGTCTGGATGACCCTTTGTCACTGACAATGGGTCATCTCGATGCAAAACGTTAATTCTGTTCTCTCTCCACAGATGTTAAGGTTTTCCAGAATTTTCTGTTTTTGTTTCAGATTCCAGCATCTGCAATAAATTGCCTTCCTCCTAAAACACTTGGTTTTAACATGTATACTGACCCAATACAACTCTATCTCGCCACTCTCTCTGACCTCTCTACTCTGTCAGGCTGTTTGTCCAACATCTGTAAGTATTGGCTGTGCAGAGGTTTCCCTCAGCTGAAAATATTGGAAAGACCGAAGCCATTGTCTTTGGTCTCCATCACAAAATCCACTTACTGGCTCCATCCTTCTTGCTGGGGGTAACTGTGAGGCTGAACTACACTGTTTACAAGATTCGTGTCATATGTCACCCCAAGGTGAGCTTCTAACCACATATCTGTGGCCATCAGCAAGACCATCTACTTCAAACTTGGGGCATCGCCAAACTTTGCCTTTGACTCATCTGCCTCTGAACCCCACATCCATGCCTTTGTTACATCTAGATTTGACTATTCCAGCACTTGCCTTGCTGGCTTCCCCCATTTTACCTTCCATAGACTTGAGGTCATCCAAAACTATCCTGCCCGTGTCCTAATTTGCACCAAGTCCTGTTCACCCCATGCTTACTGACCTACACTGGTTCTCAGCTAAGCAACAGCTTGATTTTAAAATTCTCATCCTTGTTTATAAACACTCCATGGCTTGCACCTCCCTATCTGTAATTTCCTCACGACCTCTTGAGAACTCTGTTAGTTTTAATTGTGCTACCATTGGTGGCTGTGTCTTCAGCTGCCAAGGCCCTAAGCTCTGGAATTCCTTCCCTAACCCTCCCTGCTTCTGTTCTTGCCTCTTTTTATCCAAGATGCTGCTTAATTCCACTCTCCTTGACCAAATGTTAGCTCAATCTTTTGCTTTATAAAGCTCCTGTGAAGCACCCTGGGGATATTTTATTAAACTAAAGGTGCTATATAAATACAAATTGTGGGATATGTGGTTTGCTGGTGATTTCGGTTTCCATTGGAGGATGTTTTAAATTTCATTGCTCTGTTTAGAGTTGCTATGGCGTTATGGGAAAGCTTGATCACCAAACACCACAATAAGGTTGATGTAACTGCTTTCCTCATCTTGTCTGTAGTGATTCAGGATGGTTACTAATTGTGATGATAATTGCTACTTTTTCCACCATCAGATTATGACATTTATTATCTTCTAAATTTACTTTTTATCAGACTCCTACAGTGAAAGATGGTGAAGGAAACTGTATTCTACGATGTTTTGGGGGTTAAGCCCAGTGCAAGTGCTGAGGAACTCAAAAAGGCCTATAGAAAACTAGCTCTGAAATATCATCCTGACAAGAATCCAAATGAAGGTGAAAAGGTAGTTGTGTGTATCCAAAATTGTTTCAACTTAAAACACAATTGTTAATAGCTACCAAGCATTATTGGTACGTTTCTGTGACTGGTCACATGATGAAACCTGATTTGCATTGTGACCTTGTAAATAGAATCCGTAGCAACAATGACTTGAGAGCAGTATTCGCTGAGATCACTACCCCCTCTTGCCAGTCTGTTTTAAGAATGTACCTACTGGTGCATTAAATAGATATTAATCTGCAGAGTATGAATGCAGGCAACAACATATAGACAAATGGCTATTTGAGAAATTTCAGTATTAAAATTTGCAACCATTGATTTTAATGTGTTTTTATTCTAATTGTGAAGTTGCATTGTTTTTAAAGAATAATAGAGGCGGTGTGTTTGAATCAACTATAGTGAGAAGATGACTATCCTCTGTGGGACTGAATCTCAGTGTCCCACTGGATTAAATGATACCTTGTTTTGTTTCGGGTTAGTGCTGATTATTTTGGGGTTTTGTTTAAATTGGAATGTTTCTTGCTGCTGCATGTTGTTGAAAATAAGGGAATGGAGTTGGCAGGTGAAACTATCCTGCTTTTGTGTGGAAAACAATTCATTTGTGATAGTTGACCTACAAAGAGAAATTGCTCTGTATAAATTGAAAAATTCTTTTGAAGATGAAGAGACATTTCTAACCAGATGTCTAGCTCCAGCACCTGCCACCAGTGTGGATTCGTAATCTGTGTGTACACATTTGAAAACTAGATGTTTGTTACCTAATATTTAGGTGTTATTAATTCAGGCAGTTTAGTTTAAGCTATCTTTAGTTACACTAATTTGGCCTTGTAGGATAACTTGTTTCCTCTGTGCCACAGTTCAAACAGATTTCTCAAGCTTATGAAGTACTGTCAGATCCCAAGAAACGAGAACTCTATGACCGAGGTGGTGAGCAAGCTATTAAAGAAGGTGGTGGTGTTGGGGGAGGATTTGGTTCGCCTATGGATATCTTCGATATGTTCTTTGGTGGAGGAGGCAGAATGCACAGAGATCGGCGAGGTAAAGAATGTCCTCTTCTGGTTTTTCGTGCATGTGTTCATTATTTGACATTAATTTTTTTAAAAAGCTGTCAGCAATCGGGAGTAAAATGAACATTCCAATTTCCACACCTCCAGCCCCCACCACTAGTGATATAATGGGTAAAACATAATGGGAAGTAACCAACCTATTTATTTTTCAAAAATAGTAAGTCTCACTTGACAGCAGCTTCTCTTGGTTGATATTAGATTTGAGTGCTCACTCTGGTAACCATGCTGACAAGGTCTGAATAGCCAGTTGAAACTGCTTGAAGACCCAATTTTACTGAGATTGGCAGAGCCTTAAATATTTGGTTCTGCTTAATGGGCTATAATTGGTATCTTTGCAACTGATTCCTTCAGTTGCAACTTTACCTTCACGGGAGTGGAGACAGCCGGAACTGCGAGGTACTTGCTGTACTAAGGTGATGATAAAGAGAGAGCCAGGCTTAGGGCCTTCACTTACCTTCTCGGGAGCCTAGACAGCCGAGCCTGCGAGGGACACACTGAAGAAGCCAGACTTAGGATTTTCAGTTACCTTTCTTGAGAGCGGAGACAATTGAACCTGCGAGGGACACAGTGTGCTGAGGCTGCAGGTGATATCACAGGAAAATTATAATTTCATTGGTTGGTAAGTAATTACTAATTTGAATGGCCTATTCTAAGTTGCTTTCAGATTAACGGTAATAAGGAGAAATAGTTTACAGATCAAGAAACTAAAAACCAGATGAAAATTTAAAAAAAAACAAATTAGAAACGAATTCAATACAATAGGAATAGCGGGCCAGGCGATGTGTTGTACCTGCATGGTGTGGGAGCTGGTGGACCCCATTTTGGTCCCTGTGAACACAGCTGTAATAAGTGGTGGTTGTTTGAGGCGGCACGGTAGCACAGTGGCTAGCACTGCTGCTTCACAGCTCCAGGGACCTGGGTTCGATTCCCGGCTTGGGTCACTGTCTGTGTGGAGTTTGCACATTCTCCTCGTGTCTGCGTGGGTTTCCTCCGGGTGCTCCGGTTTCCTCCCACAGTCCAAAGATGTGTGGGTTAGGTTGATTGGCTATGCTAAAATTGCCCCTTAGTGTCCTGGGATGTGTAGATTAGAGGGATTAGCGGGTAAAATATGGGGGGATATGGGGGTAGGGCCTGGGTGGGATTGTGGTCGGTGCAGACTCGATGGGCCGAATGGCCTCTTTCTGTACTGTAGGATTTCTATGATTTCAAGAGTTCCAGACACTGCAACACATAGGGAGGGGGAGAGGTACCTACATGCTGTGTTTCAGGAGGCAGTCACATCCCTTAGAATAACCACCTTGAAGAAAAGAAAAATGTAATCTTAATTAGGGATAGTATAGTTAGGGGCATAGACAGAGTTCTGCTGAGGGAATATGAGCAGCTCAGGGCTAAATTTAAAAGCAGAACCAAAAAGATGGTAGTATCAGAATTACTATTTGAGCCATGTGCTAATTGGTACAGAGTCAATAAGATTAAAAAGGTAAACGTGTGTCTCAAAAGTTGGTGTGTGAGGAATGGTTTTGAATTCATGGGACATTGGCACAATTATTGGAGAAGGAGGGAGCTGTTCCAATGGGACGCTCTTTATCTGAATCATGGAGCCGGAGTCCTGGCGAATCACATAACTGGGGCTGCAGATAGGCTTTAAATTAAGTAGAGGGGGTGGGTGGGGGGACGGATCTGTTGCATGGAAAATTAGAAAATCAAAATTTAAAGGAGAAGGTAAGAGTGCAGGTTAATGATGAAGTGGATTGTTACCAGAACATAATAAAGGACAATGTGTGAACGTCATTTTGCAACAAGGAATTGCGACAAGAATAGGGAACTTTAGTAATAGAACAAACTTAAAGACCTTGTGTCTGAATGCACAAAGCATTTGGAACAAAATTAATAAGTTAACAGTACAAATAGAGACAAAGGATTATGATTTGGTGGCAATTACTGAGACATGGTTACAAGGAAACCAGAGCTAGGAATTGAATATCCAAGAATATTCAGTATTTTGGAAAGATAGAAAGGAAAAGGAGGTGCTGTAGCTTTGTTAGCGAAGGAAGGGATGAGTGGTGTAGTGAGGAATGATACAGACACTGGAGATCAAGTTGTGAGATCAGTCTGGGTAGAAATAAGAAATAGCAAAAGAAAGAAGTCCCTGGTAAGAGTAATCCATAGGTCCCCAAACAATAGTTCCACAGTGGGGCGTAGTATAAATCGGGAAATAGTGGGGGATTGTAAGAAAGGTATGGCAATAATCGTGAGTGATTTTAATATGCACATAGACTGGATTAATCAAATAACAAGGGTAACATTGAGGGATAGTTCATTGAATGTATTAGAGAGAGGTTCTTGGAGCAATATTGTGGAATCAACCAGAGAGCAAGTTATTCTGGATTTGCTATTGTGTAATGAGCAGGGATTAATTACTAACCTCCTAGTTAATGATCCTCTAGGGAGTAATCATTGCATAATAGAATTCAAAATTCAGTTTGAGGGTGAGAAATTGGAGTCCCACACTCGTATCCTGGAGTTTAAACAAAGGTAATTACGTAAGCATGCCTAGTGGACTGGGCAGGAAGGCTAAATGGTAGGACATTGGCAGCTAATTTGTTGGAGATATTCACTTCCTCCCAACTAAAATGTATTCAAGAGAGGAAGAAGGATTATAAGCGAGGGAAAAACATCTGTGGCTAAGCAAGGATGCTGAAGACATAATAAAGACAAATACTAAGGCGTACCATATTGCAAAGGGCAGTGACGGGCTGGAAGATTGGGAAACTTTTAAAGGTCAATAAAGAGTTAATAAAAAGAGCAAAGGTAAATTATGAAAGAAAACTAGCACAAGATATAAAAATAAATAAAAGCTTCCATAAATATGTAAAAGGAACAAGAGTAACTTAAGGTCCCTTGGAGGGACCTGAGTCAAATGTGAGCAACACAGAAATGATGGAGATGCTAAATCAATGTTTTGCCTCAGTTTTCACAGTGGAGGACACTAGTACCATCCCAATAGTAACACATAATGCAGAGGAAATGGAGGAACTTAGAATAATCATTATCAGTAGGGAAATGGTAAACTATTGGGATTGAAGGAAGACAAGTCTCCAGGGCCTGATGGCCTACAGCCTAGGGTATTAAAGGAAGTGGCAATGGAGGTAGTGGATTCATAGGTTATAATATTCCAAAGTTCCCTGGATACGGGAAATATGCCTGTGGATTGGCAAAATGCTAATGTACCACCCTTATTCAAAAAGGGAGGGAGGCCAAAAGTAAGAAACTATAGACCAGTTGGTTTAATGTCTGTTGTTGGGGAAATTATTATTAAGGAAGTAATAACAGGACACTTGGAAAGTCAAAAAGCAATCCATCAGTCGGCATGGCTTTACGAATGGGTAAATCATGTTTGACTAATTTGCTAGAGTTCTTTGAAGATGTAAGAAGCCAAATGGATAATGAGGATTCTGTGGGCGTAGTATATCTGGACTTCAGGAAGGCATTTGATAAGGTGCTGTACAGGTTAATACACAAGGTAAGATCACATGGGGTTAGGCGTAATTTATTAGCTTGGATAGAAGACTGGCTAACTGACAGAAGGCAGAGAGTTGAGATAAATGGGTCCTTTTTTGTTTGGCAAGATATAACTAATGGTACCACAGGGTTTGATCCTTGGGCCCCAACTATTTACAATCTATATTAATGACTTGGATACAGAGAAAAAGGGTATTATAGCCAAATTTGTAGATAATTCTAAAATAAGTGGGACAGTAAGTTACAATGAGGAAATAAATTTAGAAATGGATGTAGATAGGTTAGGTGAGAGGGCCAACATGTGGCAAATGGAGTTTAATGTGGATAAGTGTGAGGTTATCTATTTTGGTTGGAAAAATGGAAAGGCAACTTGTTTATCTAAAGCAGAGAGAATTCGGGGTGCCATAGTGCAGAGGAATCTGGGTGTTCTTGTGCATAAGTTGCAGAAAACTTCTTACTGCAGGTAAGAAGGAAAGGAAATAGAATTTTGGCTCTTATAGCAAAGGTATAGAGTACAAAAGTATGGAAGTATTGCTACAACTATGCAAGGCATTGGTGAGACCACACCTGGAGTACTATCTACAGTTTTGGTCCCCATTTTTAAGGAAGCATGTAGTGGCGTTAGAAGCAGTTCAGAGGAAGTTCACTAGATTGATTCCAGAGATGAGGGATTTATCTTATGATGAGAGATTGAGCAGTTTAGGCCTATACTGTCGAGAGTTTAGAAGAATGAAAGGAGATTTAACTGAGGTATAGAAGATGATCAAATGTATTGACAAAGTAGATGTAGAGTGGATTATTCCTTTTATGGGGCAATGGTCATAGTTTTAGGATAATGGGCAGCAGATATAAAACAGAGAAGGAAAAACTATTTCTCTCAGTTAAAGTTTTATTTATTAGTGTCACAAGTAGGCTAACATTAACACTGTAATTATGTTACTGTGAAAATCCCCTAGTCGCCACACTCTGGTGCCTGTTCAGGTACACTGAGGGAGAATATAGCACGGCTAATCCACCTAACCAGCATGTCTTTTGGACTGTGGGAGGAAACTGGAGCACCCGGAGGAAACCCACATAGGCACGGGGAGAACGTGCAAACTCCACACTGACAGTGACCCAAGCCAGGAATTGAACCCGGGTCCCTGGCGCTGTGAGGCAGCAGTGCTAACCACTGTGCCATCACGCCGCCCTGCTCACCTCAAAGTGGGTGGTGACTGTGGAATTCACTATCCCAGAGTGTGGCGGATTCTGGAACATCTAATACATGGACAGATTTTTAATTAGTGAAGGGTTATGGACCATAGGCAAGAAGGTGGAGTTGAGGCCAAGACAAGATCAGCCATGATCGTATTGAATGGAGGAGCAGACTCGAGGGGCTGAATTGTCTACTCCTGCTCCTAGTTCTCATGTGCTTATGATTCTTAAAATATTGGGGTGGAAAACAATGGTGTGAAGAGCTTGGCCAATTGTGCTGAACATAAGTTGAAAGCACTGAATACAAGACAAATTCAAGATACACGTATCTCATAAATATTTAAGATGGTATCACTATTTGCTATATATTAAAAGCAGAATGTTTCATTCCACTTAAGTACTGGACCTTTGCACAGGTAAAGAAATACAACAATTATTTAAGATTTGGTCTCGACTCTCCACTTTTTAATGTGAAGACTAGTTTCAATTGGCAGTGCAGATAGGGGACAATATCTAATGTTAGTGTTTGGCACTGGAATTTTTATATGAACTATTTTAGCGGTTGGGGAGAATAAAATCAATTTTGAGTGCCTTAAACAGCATCAAATACATTTGTCGTTTCACTTTGTGAGAATTTGGATTTTTGTCAATACTTGCAATCTATTCAATTGAAAATACAATATTAAACAAACAGCAAAATCTGAACTAACTTTAAAGCAACAATAATGAACTTTTTTTCCTCTACCCTGCAATTGAGGGAAAGTCCATTGGCCTTGGGCTTCTGTCTGGTTTGACAGTAAGCACTTTGAAAAATCTGACTTCCACTTAGCTAATAGGGGAAAACCTGTACTTTCTTCAGTAAATATCTGGCTGATAAGCTGGAGAAAGATCATGTGGTAAACTCATGGTAATTTGTGCAATTAATGGGACTTGCTAAATATTTCCTAGCATTTTCATTAGAAATTATATCACGTGAACACAGCCTTGGCAATTAATGTAATTAAGTGATTTTTCTTTTTAACTGTCTGCAGGGAAAAATGTGGTCCATCAGCTTTCTGTGTCATTGGAGGACATGTACAATGGTGCCACTAGGAAATTAGCACTGCAGAAAAATGTAATATGTGAGAAATGTGAAGGTAAGCGACTTTTTTGAAATGATGGTTATGATTTTGGAAATGTATTGCAGCAAATAGAGATCCTTTTCACTTTCACTCTCTTCTCCACACACTGCCCACCTGCCACCTCACCCCCCAAACACGCAAACAACCATACCCTTCAAGGATCCAAGGAATTTCAAAGATCTGTGCAACTGACTGTCTGCACTCTGTTAAAGCAGAGTCAGGGAACAGTGGAATTTAGATTGTAGGCCTGGTTAGAAATAAGGACTCGAGGCAAACTATTAAGGTTGAAAGACAAATCTATGCTATGCCCTTGCATAGCTGGGGGATACCAAGGGTAGCTTACACTATAAAAGCCCACTGAGCTCCCACCTCACTGTCTTTAACAAATCCATCCATTCTCCCAGTTTCTTAGCCTTCACATCGTGCAATCATTGTTACCCACACTTTTGCTCTCAACTCTTTCCCTCCCTTCCAGAGTCGTGCTAGTTTGCCTTATCCTTGCCTTCCATTTCACCAGCTTCCATATTCAATGGATCATCCTCCAGCATGATACCACTCCATCACATTCATCTGACCTTCCCCTTTCAGCAATCTGAAGATAGTTTCCTTCCCAATGCCCAAGTCCGTTCCACAGTCACCCCTCCCAGTGTAAACACTCAAGATGCAGCATCTGCTGTTTTACCTCCTCCCTTCCATCCTCCAGGGCTAAAAACACTCAACCAGTACCTCTGCCTTGTTTTTTTACCCCCCTCCAGATAGGTGCTGTTCGTGATTCTGCTATTTCCCATTTTCATCTCCTTTAGAATTACCTTTTTATTTCTTGTCCCAATATGACCTGCTTTTGCCTTGCACCATAATCTCATTTGCTATGTCATCTTGCTCCTGCCTTCTACCCTATCACAGACCTACTCTTTTTTTTTGTTCTTGCCCCCATTCTTTTCCCCTTTCCATGCCCCTATATTTGCTTAAAATCTATTACATCTCTAATTTTATCCAGTTCTGATGCAGGGTCATTAACCTGCTGAGTAGCTTTAGCATGTTCTGTTTTTTTGTTTTTCATGTGTCTAGTATTTTGCTTTTGCGATAAATTGATTATTTCATTGTTTCTATAATTTTCTATCTGGTACTATCACATCCCAAAAATACTAATTTCATCTGGCTCCTACCTTACTACTACAATCTCCACTACCCTTTGTCTCCCCATACTCTCAAACAACAGGAAATTACCCTGGTCACCTGTGGGGGGTTGAGTGTTCCCCATATAGTATTTGATGGGTACCAGCACATCTCCCACTGCCTCAATGTAGGACTCCCTTTCCCATAACCACTGATTCTTCTCTTTCTCTTCCATATACTACCTATTTGCATACACCAGTATCCCACTTTAGATAACTTTTTGAGTGCAGAAAAATTATAAAGCAATACATGATCAAGATGCTCTTTTCCATGTGACATTATGATTTATGCTGAAATATTAACAGTTAACATGCAACTTTACTCACTTGTCTTCAACAATTCATTATGTGGCATTATTGACATATTTAACCCTCCCATTCATTAAGTAACACAGGCTGACATCTTCCCTGTAAAATATTTACCTCATCTTGACATTTTGGCAATGTGGTAGGAAGTTATGTACAGTTTCTCAAGTGTTATACTTCCATGTATTTTGTGATGTGTTTTGTAATTGTCATTTCCTGTTGACTTCATACTTGTCTCCAGTAACTCTCTAAGGTATTTTCCACAGCAACACCCACCTGCAGCTTGTTGCAAAGTTGAGCCTAATGCTCCTACTCGGAATTGCCTGCCACCACTAACAACTTTGACGTGGTTTGCTGCCTTTCTCTGCCACTCCTGCCAAAATAAACCCAGATCTTTATTCTGAACCATGATTAGAATTTGATTTTGTCTTTATAATGTCACAAACTCCGCTTTTTTTCCCCGCACACTCACAATTGCTTGTCCCTGGACCAATCATATTATCACTCTCCTCAACATTTCTAAACAACTACTTGTGCACTGTGATGAACACCTTGCTGTTGTTGTTCATAAGTAACTTTAATCCACATAATCGCAATTTTACACTGCTAAATCATAGCAGCTGGCTCTGCATACCAGAATGTGGCATCAAACTCATCAGGAGTAACATGACAGGTGTTACATTAGATTATTTTTAACTCTTGCACTATCTTCAAACAGTGAAATGTCTGCTGTGTGCAAGTGATATTTTGATTTGTCTGCTGTAACCATTTCCCGCTCCCCCCTCTGATTTTTCTCACCCTTTTTTATAGGTCGTGGTGGTAAGAAAGGGTCGGTAGAGTGCTGCCCTGTCTGTCGTGGATCGGGTATGCAAGTACGCATCCACCAAATTGGACCAGGCATGGTTCAGCAAATTCAGTCTGTGTGCCAAGAGTGTCATGGCCAAGGAGAACGCATCAGTCCCAAGGATAGATGTAAAAACTGTAGTGGAAGAAAAATTGTTGTGGAAAAGAAGATCCTGGAAGTTCACATTGATAAAGGTATGATGAAGTGATGGTAGATTTAAAACCATGGATGGGAATCTTTCTCTCCACCCACCCAGAGAATCCCTGGCTGACACGGGTTGTTTGGACCTAGAGCGGGGTTTGAAATTTAGCATAGCGGTGACACAGGCCTGTTGGGAAAGTAACTTTTTGTATTTCTGGGAAGAACTTGTTTTGCACCCACTTTGATGCTTGGAGCAATTTTATTTAAGATCTCCAGCTTAAACTAGGCAAAATATGAAAGATTAGAGTTCCCAATGATAAGCAGAATTTGAACCCATTCCCATTCAACACCGCTGAAGCTACAGAGTACGATTTATGCATACCCATTTCACTAAAGTTGTGACATTTATGATATGTTCCTATGAAACTCTTTTGTGTCCTTTCCAGTTTTCTCACACGAATGGGTTTTGAAAGGTGGTTGGGGAAGAGAGGGTACGTTTTTGTAGAGATTCCAGTCTGACATCTTTTTGTTTCTTGTGGGACAAAGGAATGAAGGATGGCCAGAAACTAACATTCCATGGTGAAGGTGACCAGGAACCTGGCTTGGAACCTGGGGATATCATCATTGTGCTCGATCAAAAGGAGCACAGTGTCTTCAATAGGTAATGTCTTTTCAAAGGTTATATGGCTGATGTCTGTGACATAAACTGACATTTATGATTCTTTGCTTTTTATTTTAGGCAGGGGGAGGATCTTGTTGTTCATATGGAACTGGAGCTGGTGGAGGCTCTGTGTGGCTTTCATCGCCCAATCACAACTTTGGATAAACGAACTATAATCATTACATCACATCCTGGTAAGTATCAGTGAGGATGACTGGTTCACTGGGTAATCTGCTGTATGTCTGATTGTGTGGCTTTGATCCATATTTACCCATAAACTGTCAGTGTCACCTTGTAAAATCATTCTGGAGTAGAACATGGTCAGCCTTTGCTGTTTGAAGCTGAGTAGAAGGAATTTAGCTAGCAGTAGCTGAAATGTTGCTCTGAGAAAAACATTTACCCAAAAAAGGGTATTTTTAACCTGGGATTCCGAAATGTTTGTTAAATGTTGTTTCTTGTGTTTGTTGCAGGCCACATTGTTAAACACGGAGATATCAAGTGTGTGCTGAATGAGGGAATGCCTATTTATCGCAGGCCATATGAGAAAGGTCGTCTAATCACCCAGTTCAAGGTATGTAGTTTTTAAAAAATATAATGGTCAGTAACTTCCTCATACTTTGCTTTGGATTTTAAATTTGATTGCCAAATGTATGTTAGTATAAATATTGAACTTAATTTCCCAGCTAGTTTCAATGGACTGAATTAGATGAACAGTAGACAAAATTGTGGCCCGCATAACTTATTGTTGTTCCATTTTAAGAATCAGATTGGATAGTATACAGTTAGGTCTAGGGTTAAAGCCATATTTTTGCCTAATTTGGCAAGTCTTGTGTACCCCTTTGGGGCAAGAGTTGCAAAACATGTAACCTGGGGAGAGATTACTTTAACCACGTGATACTGATTCATCCCAAAATGAAATGCAGAATTTGTAACCCAAGGTAGAACTGACCCCACACGTCTATCTGTCTGGACTGTTCAATCAATTCCACATACCTGGCTAAATTCCTGAAGAATTGAAAGCACTTGCTCTTGATATGTAAGCAAGGTTACACTGGAGTCTTATGTCCATTTACTTTGAGCAGGAGTACGGCTTCCTTTTAAGCATGTGACGCCTGTTCTTGAATGAAGGTACAGCTCCTATTGAAATTTTTTAAGTGGGTGTGTAGGAGCTAGTTTGAAGCTAAATATTAAACTGGCTTTCACTTAATTTACAGTTCAGCTAACACACAGACTTGCAGAGCCAGTACTCTGGTTGAGACGTTTCTTTATTGTCCAGGCCTGGTCAACAAATGCTGGAGGATGATTTGGGGCAATTCCAAATCACAAATTGCATTTCTCCGTATTACAATTGTGCAATGTGAAAAGACATTTGCCCATCTCCTGCTTCACCCCAGTTGGGTATGAGCCAACCATTATTAGCACGGATTATTTACCTTGGCCAATAACATTTACCCTCTGACAGCATGTGATTTTGTGGACTTTGACTCTTAGTCTTATGGTGCATGCACAACCTGTTCATTCGCCTGTCTCCAGGATTGTCTGGAGTCCATACTGCTGAGTCGCTTTCTCCCTTCGCTCAGTAGCTGTATTGTTCCAAAGAATGTGGCTTTTTTCACTTGACTATTTCCCATCATACCTTAGAAATGATTTTAGTCAAGGTATATGTAAAAACATGTTTAAATTCCCTTAAGTGATTGTGTGTCTTTATGCAAACAGTGACTTCTCTATTCCATATTTACTATTGTTCTTTTTTAGTCCCAAGTTATTCTAAACTCCCTCCTTCAGGGTAGTACTAGGTATCTGACAGCTATTTGAAAAGGTGAATTGTTTTGACCCCTGGACCAGATTGTGGGGCCGTATTGCCTGCCGCAGTCTCTGATTTTTTGAAGTCAATACAACATTCTTATTGCAATATTAAATGCTACACCAAGCCTCAGAACAGTGGATAGTCGAGATTCCCAGGTACCGTTTCGATACCATTTTGAAGCTTGAGGGATTGCTGAGATCTTGGCCAAATTTGATCCTCCAACCATAATAGATTCTAATGTTTAATTGCTGGATGAGGGAACCTTAATTTGCATAAATTAACTGCCACCTTTATCTAAAATATCTGACTATTTCAGAAGGTACTGCAAGTAGCTGAGATGCTTTAGTACATTGTGATGTAAAAGGTGTAACTTTAAACTCTTACTGCAAATGTTGCTTGTGGGAGCTTAAAAGTTTGACTATACACAAATGTACAGGTAAAGTTGTAGTCATTGACCCTGTGATCAATTTCCATATGACAATAAGTTGGCATGAATGTCAGCATTTCTGTGTTTGTAGAACATGCATCTTAACTGAAGCTAATTAAGTATTTTTCTTGCCTTTAGGTGAATTTTCCTCCGAATGGCTCCATCCAAACAGAAAAACTAGCTCTTCTAGAAAAGTTGCTCCCGGCACGACATGAGGTTGACATCACTGACGACATGGAACAAGTAGATTTGGTAGATTTTGATCCGCAGCAGTCAAGGCAACGCTACAATGGTGAGGCATATCACGATGATGAGGACGATCACCCCAGAACTGGGGTTCAGTGTCAGACCTCGTAAAAACAGGCCTTCTCTCTGACTTCAAATTGTGTTTGTTTGTGGAAGACTTGAGTATGAAGACTGCAACCTCAATCATTGTACATGTTTAACATCCATGGTTGCATTGGTTGTAATTGGAGGGTAATGCTTTTGTGTACTCTTGAATGTTTATTGGTGTACTCAACTTGTATTTAAATAAAGATACTGTCTTTGGGGGCTAATTTCACTTCAGACTTTTTGTAAATCTGAATTAATGATATAGTTGTGAGCTGGAACTCCAGTCTTTGATTTTCAGCTACTGGCCTTGAGTATTATTATTAGAGAATGTTTGTTTGAAAGAATTGTATGGCAATAACCACTACCTCAAGTTGAGTGATCTCTAATGACAGACCCACATCGTAAGAAAGCAGCAAATTATAGACCAGTTAGCCTAATTTCAGTCATTGGAAAGTGCTGGCATTTAGTAAGTGATTATGAAAGAGGAAGTTTGACAGTTGAGGTTGTACATTTAAATAAGGGAGAAAAGCTGTCGATGCGCTATATTGAAAAAAGGTGATATTGGCATGGATAGAAGATTGGTTAATGGACAGGAAACGGATGAATGGGATATTTAAGTTGGCAACATAACAAACAACTTGGATACATTATACCATCAGTAAACTGAGCTTCACTATTCTCATTTTATCTAAGTGGGAATGTGAGCTGAGATTACAAAGGGGCTGCAAAGACGTACAGGTTAAGTGAGTGGGTAACACTGGCAGATGAAGTGTGAGGTTATATGCTTTAGTGAAAACAATGTGTGTGAAACCTTGAAATGTTGGTTTAGTGGTTTAAATAGTTAGGAAGGCAAGGGTGGAGTACAAGAATAAAGTTGTCACAACTAGTTTCGACAACACATCTAGAGTACTGTGCACACTAATCCATAGTGGATTGGGAGGTAGTACATTTGAAGGTTCATGGGATGAGGTGGTCTAAATTTAAGCAGCCTGACCAGGTAGAGGCACTTTCCCTTCTGTGAAATCTAGATCAGGCTGCAATTAAAAGTCAATTTACAACAGATGAGAAACTTGTCACACTGCAAAGGTAAGATTTTTGATCTCAGTCAAGGATATGGAGAGTGTCGGTAAGTTGAGGCAGATCATTAGCCATTGTATCAAGTAGTGGAGCAGGCTTAAGGGGCTGCCCTTAATATTAACAGCAAAGGCCGTTTGACCACAGTAACAACTGATCTACAATGTGGAATTTACTAACTTGGAGATGGATAAGTTGAATTGGATGCTTCAGCAGTTATTGCCCACAACTGTTATTCAGGTCATGTATAAAAATTTGTAGAATTAACATTTCAGCTATTGCAGAACAAAACAATCACTGAGTTTGGTCACTCAATGTTACATTTTATTTTAAAACTACACTTTAAACTCTACAGTGATTTTGGTTCTGCAACAAAAATAGTCAACAGCACTGCAGTTACCAGGTGATTGTTTTGTATAAACGGAGGTTCAGCATTGTTCTGCGTGGGCAGACATTTAATTTAGAAACTAAAATGGTTATTTTAGAGGCAAAGGTTTAAAAAACAAAACCATAAGTATCACTCCTTCAAGGTTTCCAGAGTTTAAGGAGACCATCTTCACTGTAGGTTCCAATCAGGTTCTGATGTGGATGATGAGCAATTCCAATAACATCTTTTTCATGGACCTGCAAAATTATAACAAACAAAATGTACCAATACAAAAATAAAGGGCTTCAATTGACCTAAACAGGTCCCTCATTAAAATTCTTGTCTTAAACTCAATTTGCATATTGATTTACAGGATAGCATAGTTAAAATGTATACTGGTATCCCCTCACCGTCAATGTTCTTTCCAGTTTGCCAGTCACAGTACTGAAGCAGTATAGCACAAAATCTTCACCAACACAGTAGATCCATTCGCCACGTGGAGACAGACAGCAGCACACAAAGTCACCTCCCTCTCTTTTACCAGAGCTAAAGCTCCTCACAATCTGTAACAGAATGGATTTATAGTTATGGAGCTAGCAAGACATTAGTTTGAAATTCCTATTTCTCGAAACCATGCAACCCATTGAGTGTGCTGGCTCTTTCATAGATCAATCCAGTTACACCTAGTCATAACCCATATTCCTGCATTTTCTTTCTCCCAAGTATTTATCCACTTTATCAGCCTTCCAAATTCCAACCATTCAATGTTAAACATGCACTTCCATTCGTTAGCCAGTCACCTTAATCCCGTGCCCTCTGATTACAGACACTGCAGCTATTGGAAATTTTCTCTTAACATGTTCATAATTTTGAAGATCTCCAACAAATCTTTGCCTTATGGAGAACTTCTTCAGTTTCTCCATGTAAATGAATCATCTTTGGAAGCCCTTTTGCCAGAAGAACAATTTCCCTGAAGCAAATAAAAGATAATGCCTTTACCTTTAGCTCATTTGAAAAAATATTAGAAATGTTACATAGAATTGGCATTCAGCCCAACTGGTTTGTGCTGCATCAAGCCTCCCATCTATCTTCCAATCAATATTTTTTTTTCTACTCCTTTCTCCCTCGTTTTCATCTTGAATGCAGCTATGCTATTTCCCTTGATTAGTGGTGTGGAGTCCAATATTCCAGCACCCTGGGCAAAAAAGTTCCTCCTGAATTCTCTGGATGATCCATTTATATTTATTACCCCAAATTCCTTCCAAGTAATTTGTCAATTATTGCTGGGTTATTTCTAATACACAATATTAACCACACTAATTTCGTGATCTGATTCTTTTCTCCCAACCCAACATCTGAAGACGTGATGAGAGAGAATTTCATAGGTCCTGGTTCACATACAAAACCAGTGGATGGTAGCAGGCTAGAACCCTGCCATGACCAGATTTTGGAAATAGTCTTAATCAATGAATCAATCTACGGGAGAGGAGCTAATCCAAAGAAAAAGCCAAAGAACAAAACATGAAATTTAAGTGAAAACTTATGTTAGAGCTTATTAGCCAACAGATTTTACATCAAGTATTTTCTGAATAAACCAAAATTGAGATTTTTCCTAGCCATGCAAAAGTGATTGATGACTCAAACATTGAAATAATATCCAGGGATTAAATTAAAAAGTAACCCATCACCCCATTAAAAATCTTACATATCTCAAACTTTGAATTAAAGCCACACAACTATTGTTATACAAACTTGTTTAATTATGAGTGAAGCAAGTGAAACACTATACAAACTCAACATCCTGTCTTATTCAGTATTCTAGACTTCTTTTAAAAACTCATCCACTTCATTAATTGAAAACAAACCGCTTTAGTAAAACAGTATGCAGTCATACCTGTCCTTGCATGTTCATGATTACTACTGTATTCGACCGGTTACACACAACAAAGTGTTCAGGGTTCTTTGGCAGCAAGTGTACGCTGTTCACTGTGATATCGGTACCAGCAGAGCTGCCCAATGACTTGAAGGTATTTGCACACTCAGTTGTCTTCACATTCCAGATCTGCAAGTGAGGCAATAAAAATATTTCACACCACTCAAAATGCCTTTTATCAAATCAGCAGGAGTCTCCATGTGCAAAGTGTGGTGTTAAAAATTTATGGTGCCCATCTTGAAGTCACATCGAATTTGTATACGCACCTTGAGATCAAACAGAAATTGCTCATTTGTTAGGCTTGGCTATCAATTATTATGCACACTGGTCAAGATACACAAAAGTTCATTTCTATTTAATTCTAAAGGCTATTTAAAGGGACAAAGAAAGGAAAAAATACACACTGCTGAATTTTATGGCCAAAATTCCAATGATTTGAATATAAAATACTTTTCTTGGAAAATCTAAAGTATTAAACTACATTTTCTTGATTCACTAACACCAGAAGCGTGTAATGCCCCTGACCTACTGGCACACTTATTAACCCAAAAGGAAAAACCTTTTACATTCACAGATCTCTCATCATACATCATTTTTCACTTTAATATTCACTTTAATATTAAGTACCTTTACACTGCCGTCTGAGGATGCACTCAAAATGTAATGCCCATCTTGTGTAAATGTCACTTCGTTAACAAATGATGTATGACCTCGGAATTCCTTCAGCGTTTTTCCAGACTTCAGACCATGAATCCTACCAAAAAACGGTCATAATATATTATTAATGACACCCCCTTTTGGCATCACTACAGTTGCCCTCCCTCATACTGTTTCCTTGACCAAGCAAACAGCAGTTGTCAAAGATCAAAGTGAATCTCACTCTTGATTTCTCCTTAATCTTTTGGAGCTGGGGAGGAAAAGGATGAAAAACAATGCATCTTAACTTTGCGTGCCCCACCTAATGGATCAAGAACTTGAACATGGCACTATGACCAACAAAGATACTCTGCTCTTCCATGTTGCATGACAACATTAACACTGCATCCCTCTAGGTTATCAATCTTTACATCTTACCAAAGAGAATGTTTTTTAAAAACTCAGTTTCTCCATTTGAAACATCTACAGAATCAATACTTGAATATCTCTTTCACCGTTGTACCATGTTCAAGTTCCTAGAGTTAGAATGTGCCACCATTCTGAAACATTATCCTAAATACCATTAGGAACTGACAAACTATACCACAAGTCTTAGATTTGCTCAGACTAACAAGATGGTCCAGAAGAATAATGACTGATACCATTCTGTGTACACTCAAACCACCTAAACAGATTGCCTGGGTTGCAATCATTTGAGAGGTGTAAAATGTTATCATACAACTTAATTCGATATTGATTTCTCAGCTCCTGAGGTTATATTGCAATTCACAAACCTAACACAAAGCTTAAATGTGCGTTCCAACCCAGCAGATGATTCTTCCCTCCCCCCCCACCCAAGGATTTGGCTAGAATATTCCATCAGGCCTCCTAAAACATTTATGAGATGAGATGTGTGGGGAACAAAAATTCACAATCAAATTAAAAGACATCTCACCGGATTGTTTGGTCAAAAGATGCACTGAGAATCTGACTACTGTCTTTGGAGAAACTCAGGCAGGTTACTCCCTTACTGTGAGCACGTTCAAATCGGCGTAGACACTGACCACTCTGAATCTTCCAAACCTGTGGGGCAACCAACACATTGTTCAGGATTTAGTATCCCAGTCTCTGTAAGCAATTTGAAGTTTGCAGTGCAGAATTCCTTTAGCTGAAAATTTCACAATTAACAAATCATATTACAAAATAATCCTTTTCGCTCTTATTTAAAAATAAATGACCTACAATCTGCTGCTTGTGATCAGAGGGAACTCAGGTTACGGTGTTCAGATCAGCACTATTTACATACAAAAGGAAGGGCAAGAATTTGATCTCCATCGCAAATAAATGCAAAATAAGTAAGATTGTAGCATACTTTAATCTTTTGGCTCCATTTTACTTTCTTCACAGGAGGGGGATCAAAAGGGAGTGATATTAAAAAGTTGCAAAGAAAACAACATGGAGAACAGACAAATGCAGAAGTGTTTGCAAGGAATTATCAATGAATACACAATGAATCAATATTCTCTAAATGCAAAGTCAGCACATGGAAATTCTCCGTCTTGCAATAGTCTAGAAATCAGCAATTAGCACAAAGTTAACTGTGGCTTAACCCCAGTTCCCCCAATCACAGGATTCATCACATGCCATTACCCACCAAAATAATTTCACCTGAAATCCATCAGAAATAGGAATTGAACGATAAGGAACAAAATTCTTACAATCTCCAGATAATTCAAAGATTTTTAATCCTGAAAATGTATTCACATCAAGTTGAATTAAGCATTTTAACTAAGGTGGCTTGCAAAATTCAATACATTTTGAATGAAGACGTGCAGACTATCTCCTGATCTAACATGATCTAAATCATGAGAGCATTAACAAAATCACCATAGGTAGGACATGCTAAATATCACATTTCCTCATTGTACAGCCTTATTGAAGGTGCACTTTGGATGAATTACATAGGCCATTCACCCCAGCTGCTCCGCACCAACATTTATGCCCCACAAGTCTCTCACCCCTCTTCATCTCACCTTCTATTCCTTTAACTCTTGTGTTTATCTAGCGTCCCCTTAAATGCATCTATAAGAACATAAGAAATAGGAGCAGGAGTAGGCCATCTAGCCCCTCGAGCCTGCCCCGCCATTCAATAAGATCATGGCTGATCTGACGTGGATCAGTACCACTTACCCGCCTGATCCCCATAACCCTTAATTCCCTTACAGATCAGGAATCCATCCATCCGCGCTTTAAACATATTCAGCGAGGTAGCCTCCACCACCTCAGTGGGCAGAGAATTCCAGAGATTCACCACCCTCTGGGAGAAGAAGTTCCTCCTCAACTCTGTCTTAAACCGACCCCCCTTTATTTTGAGGCTGTGTCCTCTAGTTTTAACTTCCTTACTAAGTGGAAAGAATCTCTCCGCCTCCACCCTATCCAGCCCCCGCATTATCTTATAAGTCTCCATAAGATCCCCCCTCATCCTTCTAAACTCCAACGAGTACAAACCCAATCTCCTCAGCCTCTCCTCATAATCCAAACCCCTCATCTCCGGTATCAACCTGGTGAACCTTCTCTGCACTCCCTCCAATGCCAATATATCCTTCCTCATATAAGGGGACCAATACTGCACACAGTATTCCAGCTGCGGCCTCACCAATGCCCTGTACAGGTGCATCAAGACATCCCTGCTTTTATATTCTATCCCCTTCGCAATATAGGCCAACATCCCATTTGCCTTCTTGATCACCTGTTGTACCTGCAGACTGGGCTTTTGCGTCTCATGCACATGGACCCCCAGGTCCCTTTGCACGGTAGCATGTTTTAATTTGTTTCCATTGAGATAGTAATCCCATTTGTTATTATTTCCTCCAAAGTGTATAACCTCGCATTTATCAACGTTATACTCCATTTGCCATATCCTCGCCCACTCACTCAGCCTGTCCAAATCTCTCTGCAGATCTTCTCCGTCCTCCACACGATTCACTTTTCCACTTATCTTTGTGTCGTCTGCAAACTTCGTTACCCTACACTCCGTCCCCTCCTCCAGATCATCTATATAAATGGTAAATAGTTGCGGCCCGAGTACCGATCCCTGCGGCACGCCACTAGTTACCTTCCTCCAACCGGAAAAACACCCATTTATTCCGACTCTTTGCTTCCTGTCGGATAGCCAGTCCCCAATCCACTTTAACACACTACCCCCAACTCCGTGTGCCCTAATCTTCTTCAGTAGCCTTTTATGGGGCACCTTATCAAACGCCTTTTGGAAATCCAAAAACACCGCATCCACCGGTTCTCCTCCATCAACCGCCCGAGTCACATCTTCATAAAAATCCAACATGTTCGTCAAGCACGACTTTCCCCTCATGAATCCATGCTGCGTCTGATTGATCGAACCATTTCTATCCAGATGCCCTGCTATCTCCTCTTTAATAATGGATTCCAGCATTTTCCCTACTACCAGACGTTAAGCTGACCGGCCTATAGTTACCCGCCTTTTGTCTCCTTCCTTTTTTAAACAGCGGCGTAACATTAGCCGTTTTCCAATCAACCGGCACTACCCCAGAATGCAACGAGTTTTGATAAATAATCACTAACGCATCCACTATTACCTCTGACATTTCTTTCAATACCCTGGGATGCATTCCATCCGGACCCGGGGACTTATCCACCTTCAGTCCCATTAGTCTACCCAGCACTGCCTCTCTGGTAACATTAATTGTATTAAGTATTTCTCTATGCTAGTCTAGCAGAGATATTTGAATCATCGACAGCCACAGACGAGGTGCCTGAAGATTAGAGGGTGCCAAATGTTGTGCCTTTGTTTAAAAAGGGCTGCAGGGAAAAGCCTGGGAACTACAGGCTGGTGAGTCTCACATCTACTATGGGTAAGTTGTTAGAAGGTATTCTGAGAGACAGGATATACAGGCATTTAGAGACACAAGGACTGATTAGGGACAGTCAGCATACCTTTGAGTGGAAAATCATGTCTCACAAATTTGATTGAGTTTTTTGAAGGGGTAACCAAGAAGGCAGATGAGGGCAGTGCAGTTGATGTTGTCTACATGGACTTTAACAAGGCCTTTGACAAGGTACCGCATGGTAGGTTGTTGCATAAGGTTAAATCTCACAGGATCCAGGTTGAGATAGCCAAATGGATACAAAATTGGCTTGATGACAGAAGACAGAGGGTGGTTATAGAGGGTTGTTTTTCAAACTGGAGGCCTGTGACCAGCAGTGTGCCTCAGGGATCGGTGCTGGGTCCACTGTTATTTGTCATTTATATTAATGATTTGGATGAGAATTTAAGAGGCATGGTTAATAAGTTTACAGATGATACCAAGATTGGTGGCATGGTGGACAGTGAAGAAGGTTATCTAGGATCGCAACGGGATCTTGATCAATTGGGCCAGGGGGCGGACGAATGGCAGATGGAGTTTAATTTAAATAAATGAGAGGGGATGTATTTTGCTAGATCAAACCAGGGCAAGACTTACTCAGTTAATGACAGGGCATTGGAAGGAGTTACGGAACAAAGAGATCTAGGGGTATAGGTTCATAGCTCCTTGAAAGTGGAGTCACAGGTGGACAGAGTGGTGAAGAAAGCATTTGGCATGCTCGGTTTCATTGGTCAGAACATTGAATACAGGAGTTGGAATGTCTTGTTGAAGTTGTACAAGACGTTGATAAGGCCACACTTGGAATACTGTGTGCAGTTCTGGTCACCCTATTATAGAAAGGATATTATTAAACTAGAAAGTGCGGAAAAGATTTACTAGGATGCTACCGGGACTTGATGGTTTGAGTTATAAGGAGAGGCTGGATAGACTGGGACTTTTTCCTCTGGAGCGTAGGAGGTTTAAGGGTGATCTTATAGGGCTATAAAATAATGAGGTGCACAAATCAGCTAGTCAATATCTTTTCCCAAAGGTAGGGGAGTCTAAAACTAGAGTGCATAGGTTTAAGGTGAGAGAGGAGAGATATAAAAGGGTCCAGAGGGGCAATTTTTTTCACACAGAGGGTGGTGAGTGTCTGGAACAAGCTGTCAGAGGTAGTAGTGGAGGCGGGTACAATTTTGTCTTTTAAAAAATGTTTATAGACAGTTACATGGGTAAGATGGGTATAGAGGGATATGGGCCAAATGCAAGCAATTGGGACTAGCTTAGTGGTTTAAAAAAGGGGCAGCATGGACAAGTTGGGCTGAAGGGCCTGTTTCCATGCTGTAAATCTCTAACTCTACTTGCCTCAAATACGCAACGACTCCAAGTTCCACATTCTGACTATTCTCTTATTTGCCTAAATATTGATACAAATAACATTTAACTAGAGGATTGCTTGTTGTTTGTTTATTCCACCTTATATCCAAGGTGATGAAACATCAATCATTGCAAGTGAATTTATATGGACAATTTAAAACTTAAAGGCACCTTTGCATCGAAATAAAATATTTTCTCAGTTGAACTACCCACCTTAATCTTTCCGTCCTGTGCACCTGTAGCCAGCATTTCAGTATCACGACTGAAACACATGCAAAGAACTGCATCGTCCATCATCATGAAGTTATCCTGTGCTTGGTATTTCAGATCCTAGAAAGTGACATATGGGGAGTTAAGAAAAGGATGAAGTATCCATCGCTGATGCAACAGCAACACAACATCTGCTAACATACTAATTGTTGCAAAATTTTCTTAATGAGATAAAATAAACCAGAGAGGCCTCCAACAAGATATGTCCACTATACACATCAACAAACAGCTGATGAGAAACAGTTCAGAGGCGAAAAATTAATATCAACGTAGCTCCATTCAGTCAAATTGTTCATGTAACCTTCAGGGATACAGTAGTCACACTATAATAAAATGTGATGCAGTACCCTTTTATTGATAATCCACAAATTACACTTTTAGCAATGAAAAGTGTTGAGTTAAATACAGGTGAAACTTGGGACAGACTGTGAACTCCTTCACGAGGTTAACAAAAATTAACACCTAAACAAAATGAAAAGCGATCATTAATGGATTATGTACACCCACAGTAGCACACAGCACTAGAGTCCTGGGTTCAATTCCAGCCTTGGGTGACTGTATGTGTGAAGTTTGCACGTTCTCTGTGTGGGTTTCCTCCAGATGCTCCGGTTTCCGGTTAATTGGCCATGCTAAATTACCCTTTACTGTCAGGGGCATTAGCAGGGTAAATAAGTGGGGTTATGGGGATAGTGCCTGGCTGGGATTGTTGTTGGTGCAGGCTTGATGGGCTGAATGGTCTCCTTCTACACTGTAGGGCTTCTATTCTATTCAAACCAAATGTGCTATGCAATTAGGGACAACATGGCCTCTATCTCTGAACTTGGATAGTTGTGTAATTTTATTCAGCAGATACCAAACTGATCGATATGGCATCAGTGGAACATGCAGATTTGTTTCGAAAAGAGTAGGTTCTTCCCAATAGCTTTCTGCACACTTATAATAAATGTGAATTCTAAACCATGCTAAATTTATTGCAGGTAGAATTTAAAAATTGGCTTAAATATTCATTCATACTTTTACATTTCATATTTGAATGCCGAGCTCACATCAAAGCAAAAATATCGCCATCAGCACCTTTTTAAAAATATCCAGTGTTATTAAGAAATAGGTTTAGTCATTCCTGTACCTGTATGTTTTAAAATATTTCACCTGTATCCCAAGAGCACTAAATGTTCTGGCTGGAAAAGTCAACCAAATTTAACATGGATGAGCAAAATAGACTTTACAATTAGCAAAGCACCAGAAACAGCTACGAGTTCACGATACTGTGAAGTACTTGATTAAGAGAAGTTTGAATGGAGATCTTTAAACTACCATAGAACAGAATAGAATCCCTAGAGTGCAGTAGAGGCTATTTGACCCATCAAGTCTGCATCGACTCTCTGACAGAGCATCTTACCTAGGCCTTTTCCCCCACCCTATCCCATAATCCACACATTTCCCTTGGCTAATCCAACTAACCTACACATCTTTGGACTATGGGAGGAAACCGGAGCACCTGGAGGAAACCCACGCAGACACAGGGAGAACGTGCAAACTCCACACCCAAGGCTGGAATCAAACACAGGCGCTGTGAGGCAGCAGTGCTAACCGCTGTTCCACTATGCCACCTACATAAGATACCCGCTGCAAACCTCTCCCTCCTGTACTTACCTTTCTAATTTTGCCAGTGGTGAAGTTCCACACTTCGATAAAGCCGTCCACAGAACCAGTAACAAGGTATTGACCATCTGGAGAGAAGCGAGCACACTCCACATGGGACTTCTGACCAAACTGTTAAAAAAATACAAAATGATTGACTTCACATTCATGTCATTCTGAACATTACAATGAATTGTTTTACCCTTAGGAAATCTGGTTTTTATCTCGAGTTAAAGGTACTTAAACCCACCTTCCCCTGCACGTTCCCTCCAAATCTGAAAGTTGCATTTAAACGAAGGCTTGAAACTGCTTCGAAAAACTCTCACTTGAACATCATGTTTACCCACACCGCTAATCTATGAATAGTACAAAATTCTAGAACAAAACATTGAGATCATAGCTGTGCTTAGTCATTAAATGTGTATTTGCATGAATGGTTTAACCAATTCCATAGGGCTGAGAGTTCAGCTCGATCCTGTTTTGGACTGAGTAGGAGTAACATGTGTTTCATTAAATCCAAATATAACGTTTACCTTGATGTGTCTGCTGAGTTGTGTGGGGAATTTCTCTTCTTCTACATCTTTCACGGCTGCTTTACCTCTAAACAAGTCAATCGTCATACCTGGAGGAAGCAGCCCCTGGTGTTGCTGCCACTTTAATGCCTAGAGCAACCAAAAAATTATTTTTTTAAAAAGATGACATTTTAATAATGTATAAAATGACAAAAAATACACTATAAAAGCAAGAGAGCTGGTCGTGAATTATTTGCATTCTTGATTATTGTGGCCTAGGTTTCCCAATCTTAACACCCATTAAAACCCCTTCGTTTTAAATGCGTTACCACTGGCATTATAAAAGGAACACCTAGGTTAGCATTCCTTACATGTCTTTAATTTACCAATGTGCAACATGTAAACGATCTTCTCAGTGCAATAATTGTCTCTACTCAAATGCTTCTGCTTAGAACGTTCACTAATTTCAAAGTTACTGAAAACAACAGTCAGTGCTATGTTTATGCTCCAATCAACATATTCCAAGCATGGACATTAAATGGAATGCAATAAGTATAGCAAAATGCAGTACACTTACCTGACCCAACAAAGCCATGAGACGTGAAGGGGGCACCACACTGACTTCGCCTGCCAGTGCCTGAGCAATGGCTGCTCTGCGCTTCTCTTTACTGCTACCATCTGGGTAAGCCTAAGTAGAAACATACAGCAATGCACTGAGGCATGATGGATAATTGAGAAGTAAAATTTCACAGACTCTCAATTTATTCTGCTTGGTTGACTATGTTCTATTCACCTACCTCACAATTACAGATGGCAATGTGCGTCTGAGGTACTTTGAAATGCAATAAACATACCCAATAAGCTGCAGCTGAACGGCACTGGACTTAACAGAATCATAGAATCACTACAGTGCAGGAGGCCATTCAGCCCATCAAGTCTGCACCCAGAGCATCCCGCCTAGGCCCTAACCCTGTAACCCCACATATTTACCCCGCTAATTCCACTAACCTACACATCTTGAGACACTAAGGGGCAATTCAGCATGGCCAATCCACCTAACCTGAACATCTTTGGACTGTGGGAGGAAACTCACATATTATTGATATGAAGTAAAAAGACAAGGATTTTTTGTTTTTAAAAACACTGAGTTGTGATCAGGAATGTTCCCTGCCTGAAAGGATGGCGGAAGCAGGCTCCATAGACACTTTCAAAAGGGAAATGGATAAATATTTGAAGGATAAAGAAAAATTAGCAGGGCTATGGGAAAGAGTAGGGGTGTGTTGGATTAATTGGGATCAGTCTTTCAAAGTACTGACAGTTGCATGATGGACCAAGTGGCCTCCATGATACGTGCATTACAAATATATGCACGGCATGAAAACTGACACCCACAAGTCCATGCATTTCAACCCACCTCAGCTCCTGTACAAAAATAAATTGTATCATTGAAAGGGAAGGTGAAATAAATCAGGTAGACAGTCCAAACCACAGAAACTTAGGTTTCAGACATCATTAAATGTCTGGCTTGAAACATGAATGTGCCATTGCAGGTGAGAGGACTGATGTTGACTACACACCTTTAATATAAAACCACCTGTAGCAGCAAAGTATAATGGTGTTCAAACAAAACAGCCCCAGGCCTCCAAAGCAGGAATTTATACTTGTTTCATGTGGGTTGCATCATGATCCCATACATTCTCACTTTGTGAAATATTCAACCCCTTACTGTGATTGCCAAAGCCTCCAATAGTATGAATAGCCAGTCAGTGGAGAAATTAAATACTTCTTCACTTTATCCAATATTCAAAAGACACATTATTTATGGATAAGAATTATTAAAATCATTATCAATTTAAAAACCTTGGTTTCTCAGGGGTCTTTATTCAAGTTGTATGTTTAGCATCAATGGAAGTCATGGAGGGGGTAGGTGATGAAGTGTTGGAAAGAAATTAGAGACTTCACCAGTTTGACAAAAGCAGTAGAAAGTTTATTTATAATCTACACCTGGAGAGGATAGGTACCATACATTCAACAGATATCTGCTTCCTGTTCTCTCCACATGCTCTCCCTTCCCCCTTCCTAAAATTTGCCAAATGAAAGATGTTAACGTACCTCACGTGGATCAAAGTAGGACCTTGCTAGCAGGTTCTCGAGGTGAATATATCTCTCTGGTTGGGTCTGTTTTAACATAATCATCGGGTCAGTCTGTCGTAGCAATGATCTAGCAGCACCCAACTCACGAAGTTCAATCAGCTCTAAAACCACCTGGAGAATGAACAGAAGACAAAACAAGTTCAAAACTCTCAGTAATATGCCAAGCTTAGTTTATGGATTCACAGAGCACACTGCTGTTTTTCTTTCCGCAGAAGAGATTCACCAAAAACAAGGCACACCTAGACTTAGTAAAATCAATTATCCGGCATTAATCCAATTGTTAAAAGGTATTCACTCATGAGGTCAAGTCTAGAACAGTAGTGGCACAATTTATTTTGTGTTCACCTGAGGGCAGACAGAACCTTAGTTTAAAGTAGCATCTGAAAGATAGCATCTGACAGTGCAGCACCCACTCACTGCATGAAACTGCCGGCTCAGGGTTTGTGCTCAAGCCTTTTGGTACAAGTGAACATTGCTGCTTTCACATTGAGAGCAGCGCAATAGTAAAACACCACACTGTCAGAAGCATATCTGTTTACAAGGTTTCTAACTTCAGTAACTTGGAATTGTTAATTGTTTACAGCACATTGTCAAATAATTTCAGCATTTAACTTATAAAATGCTTTGTCTTTACTTTGATTTTGCCTTGGGGCATACTTAGGTTTGGTGCATTGCTGTTGAAACCTTGTGCTAGCTGACTTGACACAGGATTTTTTTTGTACTTTTTAGTGTGAATAATTTGGTCTTAAAATGGTGAGAAATTGGAAACCATAATCACTGAAGTAAATCTGACTTGTGTGATGATGGCTGCAAAATGTGTTTAGGTGGTAATGAGCTCTGAGTTACTGTTGAAGCTAACGTTTGCTGAAATAAATAGTGCATGGGAATTTTCAGTATTAGATTTGACAACTTCTAGAGAACTGGTAACCCAAAAGAGAGGAGTGGAAGGAGTTGCAAATAAGGGGGAAAACACAAGAAAAATATTTTCCCCTTCAGGTAGAAATCCTCCACAACAGTACAAAAACATACATAGCTATAGCAACACAATCCCCTCCTTGTGTCTTCAGATTAATCACATTTGATTAATTATTTTAAGCAAAATACTACGAATGGTGGAACCTGAAACAAGAACAGAGGAAGCAGGAAAAACTCACCTGTTCATACAAATCGATGAGAGTTTTATCAGGCAGCTTCAGTGACTGTATGGCTTGTAATACAGTGTCCCAGTGGCCGCTGTTTATATCTGCTACAAAACTCTCAATACTGTCCACAGTGTTCAGAGACACTGTGGTCTCTTCCTGTAAAGTTGCCAGGGTCCGGTGCAAATTGTTCTCCTTCAGATACTGCATGATCAGACGGACAACACTATGAAAGAAAAAGCAACCCTATTAACACATTAAAAATGCACCAGATTTATATTACAAACCAATACAAAGTAAATATACACGGCATGCTAAATCTACTTGTATTATAAATCTTACATCTAACATACCTCCTGTCTAACTTTCCTCTCATAAATGCCTATATCGACATTTGTGAAGAACAAACTTGGATTGCACCTTTTGCAACCTCAGTGCATCCTATAGTACTTTACTGCCCAAATGAATATCTTAGAAATACAGTTACTGGTGTAATGTATGAGACACAGCAGCCAATATGCATACATCAAGCGCCCACAAAAGACAATGTGATAATGACTAGAAAGACGACAAACTAGGGCCGCATTCCCTGGTATTTAGAAGGTCCCTTCCTAACAGCCACAGTGCAAGTACCCACACCAGATGGACTGGCAGTGGCTCACCACCACCTTCTTGAGAGCAGTTAGAGATGAGGCCTCACCAGCAACACCCACTTTCCATGAAAGAATTTTTAAAAAGGTCAACAGTGATTTGATTTAAGTTTTCAAGTTTTGAAGGGGAATAGATAGGGTAGATAGAAGCTACTACCAGAGTTGGGGAATCCAAGACTAGGGAGCATAGTATCAAAATTAGAGCCAGCCCTTTCCGGAGGGAAAACAGGAAATACTTCTACGCACAAAGGATGGTAGGTATTTGGAACTCACTTACGGAAACAGCAATTCTTGTTAGATAAATTGTTAATTTAAAGTCTGAGACTGAAAGATTATTAACCAAAGGCAGCTTTGTAAAGTTAGGTCAGAGATCAGCATGATCCCACTGAATTGCGGAACAGGCTCTGGGGCTAAATGGCCTCCTCTAGGTCTTTTGTTTACATTTCAGTTGTGTCAATTGAAAGACAACTGTTGATCTAGAGTTATTTCACGCCTCAAAATTGTGCCGGGGCTCTCCTCAAAGATATAATATATATTATATAGCAAAGATTTAACATATAATCTAAAGACAAAAGTGCAGCAATCCCTCAGCACTGCATTAAAAGGATTACCTAGATTATGTGCTCATATCTCTGGGGTGGGCCTTACACCAATAACATGAAAGGCTGAAATTTTTTAAATTGCTAGAGGAAATTGCCAATGTAAAATTTGCATCTAGGGGCTGCTGCACCATATCTTACAGGAGGATGCAATGACACTGTGACATGTTTACATAGGAGGTTTCTATTACTAAATCAGATACAGGAATTTATAATGGAAATATCAAAACAAGATTCCTGCACCCAATACACTCACTTCATCCAACAACAATTTGCATTTTTATAACACCTAAAATGTAGGGAAATGCTCCAAGGTTCTTGAAAGAACATTGCAAAACAAAGTTTGATACCAGGCCATATGAGGAGTTATTAGGCTAGATTACAGAGTTACAGATGGAGGAAGATGAGAGATAGGAAGAGATGCAGCCATCTGCCCTCTCGACTAGGGGCAAAAGATCCCATGGCACTATTTCACTTGTCATGTCACCTCCTTGTGTGGTTGAGTGTCAAATTTTGCTTTATAATGTAAATTGAAGTGCCTTGAAATGCATTGCTATGGTAAAGGGGCTATTTATAGATTGGCAAAGCAATCCAAGTGACATGAGGAATTTTTTTTTATAACCACAGTGAGTTATGACAATCTGAAGTGCACTGCCTGCAAGTTTTCAAAAAGAAAATTAGACATAACTTATAAGGGAATATACCGTGGGGCTCTGAGCAAGGTCCAGAGGAGGGGGATTTGAGAGTCAGCATAGGTATGATGTCTCAAATGGCCTCCTTCCGTGGTGAATCATTATATAAGGAAACAGTGTTGATACCACAGCCCAGTTCCCAGATACTGCTATATAACACATGATTTAGCCCTCAGCTCTAGGGGCTATGGTTTGAAGTTGGGAATTAATATTTAAGCTATAGGTTGGTGCGGGTACTAAAATGGCCATCGGCAGTAATTGGGCTGTCAATACCAGAGATCACTGCTGACAATGTCAGTCTCAACGCCTTCCCATTTGTCATACCCAGGCAAATGGGAATCACTTCAAAAATGCCTTTCTATGTTGATGATTGTGCTCCACATGTTCCTCCTCACACTCTCTTCATTTAACTCCATTAACATACTCTCCTACTGTCTTCTCTTATGCATTGTCGTTTCCCTTAAATTCCCCCATTGGATTTATTGGTGATTATCTTATATTTATGGCTTTGTATTCCCTCCACAAGCAGAAACACCTTCTCTATGTCTACCTTATTGAAAGAAGTTTAACAACACCAGGTTAAAGTCCAACAGGTTTATTTGGTAGCAAAAGCCACACAAGCTTTCGAGGCTCTAAGCCCCTTCTTCAGGTGAGTGGGAATTCTGTTCACAAACAGAACTTATAAAGACACAGACTCAATTTACATGAATAATGGTTGGAATGTGAATACTTACAACTAATCCAGTCTTTAAGAAACAAAACAATGGGAGTGGAGAGAGCATCAAGACAGGCTAAAAAGATGTGTATTGTCTCCAGACAAGACAGCCAGTGAAACTCTGCAGGTCCACGCAACTGTGGGAGTTACAAATAGTGTGACATGAACCCAATATCCCGGTTGAGGCCGTCCTTGTGTGTGCGGAACTACAGAAACTCGGCACACATGGAGCAGTTGAACCAGGAGCGCTCCTCGTCACAATGGATGTCTCAGCACTCTACACCAGCATCCCCCATGACGATGGCATTGCTGCAACGGCCTCAGTGCTCAGCGCCAACAACTGCCAGTTTCCAGATGCAATTTTACATCTCATCCGCTTCATCCTGGACCACAATATCTTCACCTTCAACAACCAGTTCTTCATCCAGACACACGGAACAGCCATGGGGACCAAATTTGCACCTCAATATGCCAACATCTTCATGCACAGGTTCGAACAAGACTTCTTCACCGCACGGGACCTTCAACCGATGCTATACACTAGATACATCGATGACATTTTCTTCCTTTGGACTCATGGTGAACAATCACTGAAACAACTCTATGATGACATCAACAAGTTCCATCCCACCATCAGGCTCACCATAGACTACTCTCCAGAATTGGTTGCATTCTTGGACACGCGCATCTCCATTAAGGACGGTCACCTCAGCACCTCACTGTGCCGCAAGCCCACGGATAACCTCACGATGCTCCACTTCTCCAGCTTCCACCCTAAACACGTTAAAGAAGCCATCCCCTACGGACAAGCCCTCCGTATACACAGGATCTGCTCGGATGAGGAGGATCGCAACAGACACCTCCAGACGCTGAAAGATGCCCTCATAAGAACAGGATATGGCGCTAGACTCATTGATCAACAGTTCCAACGCGCCACAGCGAAAAACCGCACCGACCTCCTCAGAAGACAAACACGGGACACAGTGGACAGAGTACCCTTCGTTGTCCAGTACTTCCCCGGAGCGGAGAAGCTACGGCATCTCCTCCGGAGCCTTCAACATGTCATTGATGAAGACGAACATCTCGCCAAGGCCATCCCCACACCCCCACTTCTTGCCTTCAAACAACCGCACAACCTCAAACAGACCATTGTCCGCAGCAAACTACCCAGCCTTCAGGAGAACAGTGACCAAGACACCACACAACCCTGCCACAGCAACCTCTGCAAGACGTGCCGGATCATCGACACAGATGCCATCATCTCACGTGAGAACACCATCCACCAGGTACACGGTACATACTCTTGCAACTCGGCCAACGTTGTCTACCTGATACGCTGCAAGAAAGGATGTCCCGAGGCATGGTACATTGGGGAAACTATGCAGACGCTGCGACAACGGATGAATGAACACCGCTCGACAATCACCAGGCAAGACTGTTCTCTTCCTGTTGGGGAGCACTTCAGCGGTCACGGGCATTCGGCCTCTGATATTCGGGTAAGCGTTCTCCAAGGCGGCCTTCGCAACACACGACAGCGCAGAGTCGCTGAGCAGAAACTGATAGCCAAGTTCCGCACACACAAGGACGGCCTCAACCGGGATATTGGGTTCATGTCACACTATTTGAAACTCCCACAGTTGCGTGGACCTGCAGAGTTTCACTGGCTGTCTTGTCTGGAGACAATACACATCTTTTTAGCCTGTCTTGATGCTCTCTCCACTCCCATTGTTTTGTTTCTTAAAGACTGGATTAGTTGTAAGTATTCACATTCCAACCATTATTCATGTAAATTGAGTCTGTGTCTTTATAAGTTCTGTTTGTGAACAGAATTCCCACTCACCTGAAGAAGGGGCTTAGAGCCTCGAAAGCTTGTGTGGCTTTTGCTACCAAATAAACCTGTTGGACTTTAACCTGGTGTTGTTAAACTTCTTACTGTGTTTACCCCAGTCCAACGCCGGCATCTCCACATCATGACTACCTTATTGAACCCTTCATAATTCAAAGACCTAAATCAGATCGCCCATCGGTCTTCTCTATGACCAGAGCTGCAGCTTATTGAGCCATTTCTGATAGTTACAATGTCCCAGTTGTCACTCAACAGCTAGTCTTCACAAACAAGTAACTTCCAGGAAAATGCGAGGTCTGTACATTGGTTCCACAGCACATTAACAAGCTATTTGGTCCATGCTGTTGTTCATGCTCCACACGAGTCTAGTCCCACCCTCTCAACACATCTTTTTCACTCACATTTATTCAGATTCCTCTGAAGTGCATCTATACTATTCTCCTCAACCACTCCCTGTGGCAGCAAATTCCATGTTCTTACCACTGTCGGATGAAAGATATTTCTCCTGAATTGCCCGTTCACAGAATCTGTACAGCAAAATCTAGCTCAGTTGGCTGGACGGCTGGTTTGTGATGCAGTGACACCTGACAGGTTCAATTCCCATACCGGCTGAGGTTATTTACGAAGGCCTGCCTTCTCAACCTTTTCCTTCACCTGAGGTGTGATCCTCAGGTTAAATCACCACCAGTCAGCACTCCTCCTCAAAAGGGGAGAGCAGCCTACGGTCATTTGGGGCTATGGCGACTTTACCTTACCGTTGCAGCATAATTCAGCCTATTGTGTCTGTACCAGCTCTCCGAATAAGCAATTCACCTAGTACCACTCCCCCACTTCTCAGTAACCCTGCACGTTCTTCCTTTGAAAATAATCTCCTAATTCCCTTTTGAATGTCTTGAGTCTGCCTCCACCACACACACAGGCAAATTCCAAACCTCAACCACTCGCTGCATGAAAAGGTTTCCCTCAAGTTGCCACAGCTTATTTCACCTATTATCTTAAATCTGCACCCTCTTGTTCTTAATGTGAGAAAACCCTTTCAGCAGTGCAAACAGTTTCTCCCCATCTATTCTGTCCAGACCCCCTCGTGATTTTGAATACATCCATCAAATCTCCACCTTCTCTCCAAGGAAAAATGTCCCAACTTCTCCAATATTATCTTTGTAATTGCTGTTCCTCAGCCCGGGAACCATCCATGTGAACCACTTTTGCACTCTCTGTAATTAAGATTGCCAATGTGATTAAATGTATGCCTGGAAGTTTCATCATAGGAACTGCCCTCACACTCCAGCCATTAGTCGGCCAACACATCAATCCTTGTGACTTTCTATGCTAATTGGAAAACAAAAGGACTCATTATCCACCTGGCTGATGCTTAACTGTTAATGCAACAGCCTTTTTCCACCCCGCCATTGTCAATATTTTGACATCTAGCAAAGAGAAAAGCACAAAGAAAATGACAAACAAAAAATCCTTTTTGGACGTCCTGATAATTTTTCCCCAGGGTTGCACACAGCAGTGTCCCAAAGATTGATCTTCAATTCCTAGCAGGCTGGCAAACCCAAAAACTTTCCTCAGGTGCCCAACGCCCTCAACTGGAGACAATACGGTCATACGAATTAGGAGCAGGAGTCAGCTATTCAGCCCCTCAAGCCTCCTCCACCATTCGATAAGATGACAGCTGATCCCATTTTGGCCTCAACGCTACTTTCTGCATAGCCAGGTCCACCGATAACCCCAGACTCCCTTAGAACCATAGAAAATTACAGCTCAGAAACAGGCCCTTTGGCCCCTCTTGTCTGTGCCGAACCATTTTTTGCCTAGTCCCACTGACCTGCACTTGGACCATATCCCTCCACACCCCTCTCATCCATGAACCCGTCCAAGTTTTTCTTAAATGTTAAAAGTAACCCCGCATTTACCACTTTATCCGGCAGCTCATTCCACACTCCCACCACACTCTGCGTGAAGAAGCCCCCCCCAAATATTCCCTTTAAACGTTTCTCCTTTCACCCTTAACCCATGCCCTCTGGGTTTTTTTCTCCCCTAGCCTCAGCGGAAAAAGCCTGCTTGCATTCACTCTATCTATACCCATCAAAATCTTATACACCTCTATCAAATCTCCCCTCAATCTTCTACGCTCCAGGGAATAAAGTCCCAACCTATTCAATCTCTCTCTGTAACTCAGCTTCTCAAGTCCCGGCAACATCCTTGTGAACCTTCTCTGCACTCTTTCAATCTTATTTACATCCTTCCTGTAACTAGGTGACCAAAACTGTACACAATACTCCAAATTCGGCCTCACCAATGCCTTATATAACCTTACCATAACACTCCAACTTTTATACTCGATACTCCGATTTATAAAGGCCAATGTACCAAAGGCACTCTTTACGACCCTATCCACCTGTGGCATCATTTTTAGGGAATTCTGTACCTGTATTCCCAGATCCCTCTGTTCAACTGCACTCTTCAGAGTCCTACCATTTACCCTGTACGTTCTTCTTTGGTTTGTCCTTCCAAAGTGCAATATCTCACACTTGTCTGCGTTAAATTCCATTTGCCATTTTTCAGCCCATTTTTCTAGTTGGTCCAAATCCCTCTGCAAGCTTTGAAAACCTTCCTCACTGTCCACTACACCTCCAATCTTTGTATCATCAGCAAACTTGCTGATCCAATTTACCACATTATCATCCAGATCATTGATATAGATGACAAACAACAATGGACCCAACACCGATCCCTGCGGCACACCACTAGTCACAGGCCTCCACTCAGAGAAGCAATCCTCCACAACCACTCTCTGGCTTCTTCCATTGAGCCAGTGTCTAATCCAATTTACTACCTCCCCATGTATACCTAGCGACTGAACCTTCCTAACTAACCTCCCATGAGGGACCTTGTCAAAGACCTTGCTGAAATCCAGGTAGACAACATCCACCGCCATCCCTTCATCCACTTTCCTGGTAACCTCCTCGAAAAACTCTAATAGATTGGTCAAACATGACCTACCACGCACAAAGCCATGTTGACTCTC